>NW_027189431.1:0-92500 GCF_040958095.1 Procambarus clarkii | reverse complement strand
AAATAAAATATAATAAAAATAATAATATAATATAAAATAATTTAATTTCAAGAAATTTAACTTTAAACACAAAGATGTGAAAATGGTTCAGATAAGGCTCAAACCTTTCACAAGAGATTCATATTGGTGTATGAATGGATTATGAATGACTCATGTTAGGAGTGTAAGTTGCCACAACATCTCAAATTAGTGTTAGATACATATGTCTTGGTTATAAGTTTTGGAAACCTATTTAAGTCCACACACAATATCGTATCTGATACGATAAAACAAACGTTTCCAATACTTTCAAATACTTTCCAGATATGTTGTGGCAACCTAAAATTGTTTGCTGGGCTGCAGTTGCTGAGTCTGTGATCTGTGATCATATATGGGTACTTATGATTATTTTATCTCTGGGTTAAATTAGATTCTTTAAATTTTCATTCTTTAAATTTCCTATATTTACAATTAGTTATTTATATTCATTCTTTGTACATTCAGACTACACTATACTTTTTTTATTATTGTTTTATCTACACAAGATTGAACAGCCTATGACCGTTCTCGGTAGTGATCTTGGCCAAGAGCTCTATGTTTAGAGTGGGCAGGACAGGCTGTAGATCCCACATGATGTAGTTGCTGATTAAACTGTCAGATGAGTAAGTAACGCTCGCGGTGCAGCAAGCTGTACTTGATGAAAATGCAGAGATGATCGCGGTGAAAATCATAGCTGAAGTGAGGTTGTTGGGAGCGTCCCATGACAGGTGGCAGCGGCCCACACCATGCAGCAGTAGAAGTAGAGGTCCAGTGAGAGTCCATGTTGTAGTCCATCGTGGCTAGGTATCGTCGTCCACACCATGCAGCAGTAGCAGTAGAGGTCCAGTGAGAGTCCATGTTGTAGTCCATCGTGGCTAGGTATCGTCGTCCACACCATGCAGCAGTAGCAGTAGAGGTCCAGTGAGAGTCCATGTTGTAGTCCATCGTGGCTGGGTATCGTCGTCCACACCATGCAGCAGTAGCAGTAGAGGTCCAGTGAGAGTCCATGTTGTAGTCCATCGTGGCTGGGTATCGTCGTCCACACCATGCAGCAGTAGCAGTAGAGGTCCACTGAGAGTCCATGTTGTAGTCCATCGTGGCTAGGTATCGTCGTCCACACCATGCAGCAGTAGCAGTAGAGGTCCAGTGAGAGTCCATGTTGTAGTCCATCGTGGCTAGGTATCGTCGTCCACACCATGCAGCAGTAGCAGTAGAGGTCCAGTGAGAGTCCATGTTGTAGTCCATCGTGGCTAGGTATCGTCGTCCACACCATGCAGCAGTAGCAGTAGAGGTCCAGTGAGAGTCCATGTTGTAGTCCATCGTGGCTAGGTATCGTCGTCCACACCATGCAGCAGTAGCAGTAGAGGTCCAGTGAGAGTCCATGTTGTAGTCCATCGTGGCTAGGTATCGTCGTCCACACCATGCAGCAGTAGCAGTAGAGGTCCAGTGAGAGTCCATGTTGTAGTCCATCGTGGCTAGGTATCGTCGTCCACACCATGCAGCAGTAGCAGTAGAGGTCCAGTGAGAGTCCATGTTGTAGTCCATCGTGGCTGGGTATCGTCGTCCACACCATGCAGCAGTAGCAGTAGAGGTCCACTGAGAGTCCATGTTGTAGTCCATCGTGGCTAGGTATCGTCGTCCACACCATGCAGCAGTAGCAGTAGAGGTCCAGTGAGAGTCCATGTTGTAGTCCATCGTGGCTAGGTATCGTCGTCCACACCATGCAGCAGTAGCAGTAGAGGTCCAGTGAGAGTCCATGTTGTAGTCCATCGTGGCTAGGTATCGTCGTCCACACCATGCAGCAGTAGCAGTAGAGGTCCAGTGAGAGTCCATGTTGTAGTCCATCGTGGCTAGGTATCGTCGTCCACACCATGCAGCAGTAGCAGTAGAGGTCCAGTGAGAGTCCATGTTGTAGTCCATCGTGGCTAGGTATCGTCGTCCACACCATGCAGCAGTAGCAGTAGAGGTCCAGTGAGAGTCCATGTTGTAGTCCATCGTGGCTAGGTATCGTCGTCCACACCATGCAGCAGTAGCAGTAGAGGTCCAGTGAGAGTCCATGTTGTAGTCCATCGTGGCTAGGTATCGTCGTCCACACCATGCAGCAGTAGCAGTAGAGGTCCAGTGAGAGTCCATGTTGTAGTCCATCGTGGCTAGGTATCGTCGTCCACACCATGCAGCAGTAGCAGTAGAGGTCCAGTGAGAGTCCATGTTGTAGTCCATCGTGGCTAGGTATCGTCGTCCACACCATGCAGCAGTAGCAGTAGAGGTCCAGTGAGAGTCCATGTTGTAGTCCATCGTGGCTAGGTATCGTCGTCCACACCATGCAGCAGTAGCAGTAGAGGTCCAGTGAGAGTCCATGTTGTAGTCCATCGTGGCTAGGTATCGTCGTCCACACCATGCAGCAGTAGCAGTAGAGGTCCAGTGAGAGTCCATGTTGTAGTCCATCGTGGCTGGGTATCGTCGTCCACACCATGCAGCAGTAGCAGTAGAGGTCCACTGAGAGTCCATGTTGTAGTCCATCGTGGCTAGGTATCGTCGTCCACACCATGCAGCAGTAGCAGTAGAGGTCCAGTGAGAGTCCATGTTGTAGTCCATCGTGGCTAGGTATCGTCGTCCACACCATGCAGCAGTAGCAGTAGAGGTCCAGTGAGAGTCCATGTTGTAGTCCATCGTGGCTAGGTATCGTCGTCCACACCATGCAGCAGTAGCAGTAGAGGTCCAGTGAGAGTCCATGTTGTAGTCCATCGTGGCTAGGTATCGTCGTCCACACCATGCAGCAGTAGCAGTAGAGGTCCAGTGAGAGTCCATGTTGTAGTCCATCGTGGCTAGGTATCGTCGTCCACACCATGCAGCAGTAGCAGTAGAGGTCCAGTGAGAGTCCATGTTGTAGTCCATCGTGGCTAGGTATCGTCGTCCACACCATGCAGCAGTAGCAGTAGAGGTCCAGTGAGAGTCCATGTTGTAGTCCATCGTGGCTAGGTATCGTCGTCCACACCATGCAGCAGTAGCAGTAGAGGTCCAGTGAGAGTCCATGTTGTAGTCCATCGTGGCTAGGTATCGTCGTCCACACCATGCAGCAGTAGCAGTAGAGGTCCAGTGAGAGTCCATGTTGTAGTCCATCGTGGCTAGGTATCGTCGTCCACACCATGCAGCAGTAGCAGTAGAGGTCCAGTGAGAGTCCATGTTGTAGTCCATCGTGGCTAGGTATCGTCGTCCACACCATGCAGCAGTAGCAGTAGAGGTCCAGTGAGAGTCCATGTTGTAGTCCATCGTGGCTAGGTATCGTCGTCCACACCATGCAGCAGTAGCAGTAGAGGTCCATTGATTTTCTTTTTATTAACACATTAGGTACATCTGCATTAGTGCAGCTACCCTAGACTATATGAAGTGGAGTACAGTGTGTCAAAAAAGCTAACTAGGTGATGCTAAAAAATCCCCATCATACAGGATGGTTAGTCATACAGAGGCATGTGATAAGCGGTCTGCACTGGCAGACTCCGGATGCATTTTGAGGATATCAACACCACAAGATTGAATAAGGTAGCAGTGGTAATACAAGTCCCCATCTCGCAGGATGGTTAGTCATACAGAGCCATGTGTTTAATAGCCTGCACTGGCAAATTTTGGGTATACTGTGAGGATATCTTCAAGAATACGAGAGTGAATAAAGTAATTGCAAAGCTCCAGGTACCTCATGCCAACTGGTCTGAAAGGTCTAATAACTGGGCATTCAGTGATGTAGTGCGGGAGATCATGCCGTAGTTCCTGCTCACAGAGTTTGCATCTGGAGTGCCCAGGATTGGGAGACCCGTCACCTGCAGCCACCTGCCACAGGTAACGGTAACCCAACCTAATCCTTGCAACCACTGTGTCGCACTGTCTAGTGGACGTTTTGTGCTGCCCATAGATGTAGGTTTCAGATCTGAACAAATCATAGCTTTTTATACTAGTACTTTCAGGTCGTTGGGAGTCAGTAAGTTCTTTCCTATCAGATCTGAATGTTTGGACCAATACAGTTTTGACAGCAGAGATGGGGATACCTAGATCTAATTCAACTTCAAACTTGTTACACGCTAATTTGGCTGCAATGTCTGTCTCATTATGATGGGTTATATTTAGGTCCATTGAGAGTCAATGTTGTAGTCCATCGTGGCTGGGTATCGTCGAAACTCTGGGGTCACCAATGTAACGTACGGTTATGTTACGTTGTTGGATAGATTAGATACTCATTGTTTAGTGAGTTTTCATATTTATTTAGTAGTCTTGATAACAGTAGTCGGTTGGTGGCGTTGTCGTAAACGTTGAGACGGAGCTTGGAGCAGAGCAGAGAGCTGAGTGAGGCCGGAGACGCGGAGCTCTATGTGGGAGAGCGTGGCAGCTCGAGTGGGAATTGAGTGTCTGAACTTGGGGAGCGAGAGCGTTGTAGCTGGATGTGGTCGTAGTCTGCTGTCTGGTCTGTGTCAAAGCTGTAGCGTCTTGGGGTCGATTAGGACTGTACACGCCGAGTGCTACATTGTTGACTGTGGAAATTGTACTGTCCGCTATTCCGATGATGATGATGAAGATTAAGCCACCCAAGAGGTGGCACGGGCATGAATAGCCCGTAAGTGGTACAATTTTTGTTTCCTCAGTTTTCTCAGAAACCCAAATTTCTTTTTGAAATTTGGAAAAATATATAAATTCAGCAAAACGTGGCCTATTAGGCAAACCGGGCCTTGCATAGTAGGCCAAGTACAACGTTCTGGCTGCTAGGTACAACATTATATATATATATATATATATATATATATATATATATATATATATATATATATATATATATATATATATATATATATATATATATATATACATATATATATATATATATATATACATATATATATATATATATATATATATATGTCGTACCTAGTAGCCAGAACTCACTTCTCAGCCTACTATGCAAGGCCCGATTTGCCTAATAAGCCAAGTTTTCATGAATTAATTGTTTTTCGACTACCTAACCTACCTAACCTAACCTAACCTAACTTTTTCTGCTACCTAACCTAACCTAACCTATAAAGATAGGTTAGGTTAGGTTCGGTCATATATCTACGTTAATTTTAACTCCAATAAAAAAAAATTGACCTCATACAAAATGAAATGGGTAGCTTTATCATTTCATAAGAAAAGAAATTGAGAAAATATAATAATTCAAGAAAACTTGGCTTATTAGGCAAATCGGGACTTGCATAGTAGGCTGAGAAGTGCGTTCTGGCTACTAGGTACGACATATATATATATATATATATATATATATATATGTATATATATATATATATATATATATATATATATATATATATATATATATATATATATATATATATATATATATATTGTGACGGTGTTCCCCTCCTTATATTTCTCCCACGTCTGCAGTAAGAGTCATGTCCACTTTACCCGAGCGTTCTCTACGTCGCAGGCATCAGTTTGATATATGTGGGGGAATGTAGTGTTCTCGGAGTGCCGAGAAATTTGTAAAAGAAGAGTCTTTTGGCCTGTGGTTTAGGCCCTTTAGGAAGCCAATATGGCGCTGGCTCTTCTGTTCTCCCGCCAAAACTGTGTGATGTCAGTGACACCAGATTATTCGCCGACAGCGACGTGGCACAGGGAGCCAATGAAAACCTCCCATGGCGAATATGACGTCACGAAGGAAGGGGGGTCCGGTCATCGCGCCGCGCTGGCGCTATCAGTCTAAGACAGCACGTCAAGGAGGTCGGACGTGCACTGGGGGGTCCTGTCAGTTGGACAGTTTACCCCGTCTTCGGAGGACTTACGCATCACCCGTGGTCTGCCAACACCTGTGGGGGTCTTCCTTCATTCATGTGTTGAACCGAAGAAGGAATTGACGGGATATTGAGCAACAAGTGCTCCAGGAACAGGTGTTGTGCAAGAGTGGAGTCTAGGCAGCGACGTATGCGACGGCTGATAGCTCCACAGTGATGACGTAGTGGATGAGCCAATTCTCCGTGAGGGAATCAGTCTGACACGACACGTCAAGGTGGTTGGACGTGCGAAGATTGGTCCTGTCAGTTTGACAGTTGTTTCCCGCTCCCGTGGATTTTACGCGTCACCCGAAGTCTGCCAGTACTCTGTGAGGTCTTCCTTCGTTCATGTGTTGAACCAGAGAGGGAATCGACGGATATTGAGCAACAAGTGCTCCAGGACAGGTACTGTGCAAGAAGAAGTGAAGTCTGTGCAGTGACGTATGCGACGTCTGAGGCAGTTCACCCGTTTGTGACGGCGTAGTGGCTGAACCGAGCCACTGGGAAGCAGAGGAAGAAGGAAACTATTCGGGAATCCGAACGACTGCAGCCGAGACGTAGGCGGGCAGCCGTAGCTGTGTAACACTGTAAAAGTGTTTGGTTTAGGTTAATACATTCATAGAGTACATGAGTCACAGACAAGGATCGGAGAGGCGCCAGTTGTCTGCCTGAGATCTCACACCTCTAACCGTTAACGACCCCAAGTGACCTGAGGTCAGATCATGAGAATTTCACCTTGCTTCCGCTAAGCGTATAATTGGAGCCGGGTAGCCTTCAAACATGCCGACGTTTAAGGAGTGGCTTGGTAGTGCCGGAGGCTATCTACTTGTGGGCGGAGTTAGCTACTAGGTTCCCCAATATAAGCTCGGAGAGCTATCGAGCATGAAGCAATTGGAGACCGGCCAGCGGAGCAGAGCAGAGGCCAGCCGTCGAGATAGGCCGTCACCAGACGGGGGGTGACGCTGCCTGAAAATTGCAGACCCCCCCCCCCTCTCTATTCAACTTAGACTCAGTCCTCGGTGAGTGAACATTTAGGTGACTTGGTCGTGTTTACATATGTTGTGTGATGATCAGGGGCAGTCAAGTTGTAGGGTTCTCGAATTCTTGGATGATGACTCACTTTGCATATTAAACTGGACCATTTTAATTGAATTGCTAAATTATGATACTTCATGGGAAATATAATTATGAATTTATTATTTAAATTGTGTTTAACTTTGTTCCCTAGAGATTTTGAGTTGAGGTGAGAAAGCCTCTGTAGTTACTGGTTTCATGGTTTAGAATGAGTACATGATAAAGATGGGACCATACTAATAATGATCTCTTGATAACATCTTTTGAGAATTTTGTGATACAGACAAGTTCCATTCCTTGTCTTGTATGTAATGATCATGAATGGATGGTGGCAGCATTTCGTCTTCTACTATCTACTCTTCTACTTCTACTATCTACTCTTCTACTACTACCTATCTATTCCTCTCCCTCCACCCCTCTCTAAACTCTCACTTTCAACTAATGACCCTCCTCGCCCCTCCCACCTCTCTCCCTCTCACCCCAAACCCTCACTAATTACTTCACTATTCATTTCTTTCCTTTCGTTTTCTCTTTTACGTTTGTGGCAATGATTCTGTATTCTAGAGTTCTCTCTAGAGTTTCGGGTAACTGATCCAGTTACGGCGCCTTGTAGTCTTAGCACCTAGGTAGTCAAATACCTAGGTTACAAGGTGTTGAACGAGTGAGGTTGCCTTAGGAACTCTGGGAGTGCTCTAGAATAGTTAGCTAACTGGGGACGGGATAACGGACTAGAGAGAGCTGTTTCCCCCGGCCTCGTTAGTTAACTGGGGGGTGGAATAATGGACAAGATAGAGCTATTTCCCCCACCCGCCCGTTACAATGATGGCAGCGGTGTTGAACAATGTTGTAGGTAGTTGGTGTTCTTTTAACATTGTTCAGTCCCACGTGTCTTTTTGCCGCTCAGGCGCTATCAGGGAGATCTTGACAGGTGTTTATTATTCGCGAGTTAGCGAATTTTTTTTTCAGGCTAGGAGATAGTGATTCTCTAGTGTTGTGGTTTAGTGATTTTGTGAGTTTTGTGGTGTTCAGGGAATGTTCACCAGAACTTGCGTGTGTAGTGATTAATGTTAGTAATAAGATTTGGCGATTTGGGAACTTAGCGGTGTTGGTAGTGCAGGTCAGCTGAGTGTGACAGGTGACCTCGCATGTCCCACGGGGACACCCAGCCACCGCTGGTCTCCAGGTCAGTGGGTAGTGGCAGGTGTAGTTTTTAAGTAGTGGTTCTGCTCAGATTATTGCGATCGACTGTTTTACTCCATTTGAACGCAATAACCCGAGGTGTACTGGTATTGTACAGCATGCTAGTGTGGACTAGTGTGTCACTTGACTCACGTCTAGGGACGCCTGGCGTTTGAAGTCTGGTCACAGGGGTGACAACAGTTTGGAGTTGTTTACCGGCGGAGATGCTAGGGAAACACTCTGGGTCACGTAGGTGGCTGTAGGTTAAGGGTGGGAGTAACGGTTAATTATGTACTTAAGATTAGGAACGGTACAGTTAAGTTTAGGCTAGTGTTTTGTCTATTAGTGTTGATTTTTTTTTGTGACAAGTTAAAAGTAGTGATGACCTTATTCTCTCTTCTCTAAACTTTCCTCTGTTACTGTTTTATGTTCCACCAAGTCAATATCATTCAGAGTTAATTGGATTATTAAAAAAATTGAAGTGTAGTTGTTGCCAGGAGGAGAGCGTTATGATATAACTGTGTAACCCTATACAAACTACAGGGTCACACAACAAGATGGAACACGGGTATTGTCGCCTTTATGTTCATCCACAGGTGGGAGCCAGAAGAGAGGAGAGACGCACATACAGAAGAGGGAGACGGCTGCTGTGTACCATACTCACGGGCGTTTATCACCACCACCACGACCAGCCCACTACCTGGAGGTCATGGCTCCACCACCATCACCACCCCAGGGGACCCCAAGATGCAGCCCTCTCGGTCAGTCAACATTGGTCTACCCAGTGGACCCCAGGTCGTTCTGCAGACGACCCCAGACGACCCAGTAAAGATGGAAGAGGAGCAACAACGACTCCAGTCTGTACCACCAACATCGGTCTACCCAGGATGGACCCCAGGACGGACGGACCCCAATGGACCCCAGGTCGCTTGTCAAAGACCCATGGGAGGAGGAAGAGAGAAGAAAGAAGAGAGAAGAAAGAAGAGAGAAGAAGGAAGAGAGAAGAAAGAAGAAAGAAGAAGAAGAAGATAAGACAAGCTGAGTGGGACACGATGCCTCGTGTCCCTTGCTGGTATCAGCATCATTGCATGGAGCGTAATTGCAAGACAGGATCGTTTGCCTTAACTGGCCGCCCCTCCTACAAGCATGTTGCTCTGTTGAGTGATTCTTCCTGTGTCATGCGGACTTGATGTGGCTGTCAGAAGTAGCTCTCTGAAGGAGGCGTGCTGGAGCAACAGGGAGGAAGAAGAGTAGGATGGGATTTCTACTGTTGGCAACTATATGAAGGTCTCGAACCTTGTAGTCCCTATAGCTGTGAAGAACCCCAATATACGTCTCTCATGGTGACTGACGTAGGGCCAATTACAGATCAGCTGGGACAACCGAATTCCACGGTCCTGTGCGCAGTTCAAGTAGTAACGGCTTTCGGGTTGACCAAGGGTTGTTGTGCGTTAACGACGGAGAAGCGACGGAGGCAGTTGCGTTGAAGAAATGTGGTACAGGATTATCTACAAGACCAAGCAGTGACGTCGCCCAGCCAGAGACATTGGACGTCTGTCTATATATTTCATTTTTTAGAGTAGGATGATGTATATTTGTTTAGCTAGGATGTATTTTTTTTTTTTTTCGTTAATAAAGTTGTTGCACACAGCTAGCTTGCTTTAGCAGTGTTGCAAAAACTTTATTTCGGGGAGAAGGGGAGATGTAACACTGTAAAAGTGTTTGGTTTAGGTTAATACATTCATAGAGTACATGAGTCACAGACAAGGATCGGAGAGGCGCCAGTTGTCTGCCTGAGATCTCACACCTCTAACCGTTAACGACCCCAAGTGACCTGAGGTCAGATCATGAGAATTTCACCTTGCTTCCGCTAAGCGTATAATTGGAGCCGGGTAGCCTTCAAACATGCCGACGTTTAAGGAGTGGCTTGGTAGTGCCGGAGGCTATCTACTTGTGGGCGGAGTTAGCTACTAGGTTCCCCAATATAAACTCGGAGAGCTATCGAGCATGAAGCAATAGGAGACCGGCCAGCGGAGCAGAGCAGAGGCCAGCCGTCGAGATAGGCCGTCACCAGACGGGGGGTGACGCTGCCTGAAAATTGCAGACCCCCCCCCCCTCTCTATTCAACTTAGACTCAGTCCTCGGTGAGTGAACATTTAGGTGACTTGGTCGTGTTTACATATGTTGTGTGATGATCAGGGGCAGTCAAGTTGTAGGGTTCTCGAATTCTTGGATGATGACTCACTTTGCATATTAAACTGGACCATTTTAATTGAATTGCTAAATTATGATACTTCATGGGAAATATAATTATGAATTTATTATTTAAATTGTGTTTAACTTTGTTCCCTAGAGATTTTGAGTTGAGGTGAGAAAGCCTCTGTAGTTACTGGTTTCATGGTTTAGAATGAGTACATGATAAAGATGGGACCATACTAATAATGATCTCTTGATAACATCTTTTGAGAATTTTGTGATACAGACAAGTTCCATTCCTTGT
Organism: Procambarus clarkii; assembly: GCF_040958095.1. NCBI lineage: Eukaryota > Metazoa > Arthropoda > Malacostraca > Decapoda > Cambaridae > Procambarus > Procambarus clarkii. The sequence goes on along the minus strand of NW_027189431.1, from coordinate 81,919 downwards.
CTTGTATGTAATGATCATGAATGGATGGTGGCAGCATTTCGTCTTCTACTATCTACTCTTCTACTTCTACTATCTACTCTTCTACTACTACCTATCTATTCCTCTCCCTCCACCCCTCTCTAAACTCTCACTTTCAACTAATGACCCTCCTCGCCCCTCCCACCTCTCTCCCTCTCACCCCAAACCCTCACTAATTACTTCACTATTCATTTCTTTCCTTTCGTTTTCTCTTTTACGTTTGTGGCAATGATTCTGTATTCTAGAGTTCTCTCTAGAGTTTCGGGTAACTGATCCAGTTACGGCGCCTTGTAGTCTTAGCACCTAGGTAGTCAAATACCTAGGTTACAAGGTGTTGAACGAGTGAGGTTGCCTTAGGAACTCTGGGAGTGCTCTAGAATAGTTAGCTAACTGGGGACGGGATAACGGACTAGAGAGAGCTGTTTCCCCCGGCCTCGTTAGTTAACTGGGGGGTGGAATAATGGACAAGATAGAGCTATTTCCCCCACCCGCCCGTTACAATGATGGCAGCGGTGTTGAACAATGTTGTAGGTAGTTGGTGTTCTTTTAACATTGTTCAGTCCCACGTGTCTTTTTGCCGCTCAGGCGCTATCAGGGAGATCTTGACAGGTGTTTATTATTCGCGAGTTAGCGAATTTTTTTTTCAGGCTAGGAGATAGTGATTCTCTAGTGTTGTGGTTTAGTGATTTTGTGAGTTTTGTGGTGTTCAGGGAATGTTCACCAGAACTTGCGTGTGTAGTGATTAATGTTAGTAATAAGATTTGGCGATTTGGGAACTTAGCGGTGTTGGTAGTGCAGGTCAGCTGAGTGTGACAGGTGACCTCGCATGTCCCACGGGGACACCCAGCCACCGCTGGTCTCCAGGTCAGTGGGTAGTGGCAGGTGTAGTTTTTAAGTAGTGGTTCTGCTCAGATTATTGCGATCGACTGTTTTACTCCATTTGAACGCAATAACCCGAGGTGTACTGGTATTGTACAGCATGCTAGTGTGGACTAGTGTGTCACTTGACTCACGTCTAGGGACGCCTGGCGTTTGAAGTCTGGTCACAGGGGTGACAACAGTTTGGAGTTGTTTACCGGCGGAGATGCTAGGGAAACACTCTGGGTCACGTAGGTGGCTGTAGGTTAAGGGTGGGAGTAACGGTTAATTATGTACTTAAGATTAGGAACGGTACAGTTAAGTTTAGGCTAGTGTTTTGTCTATTAGTGTTGATTTTTTTTTGTGACAAGTTAAAAGTAGTGATGACCTTATTCTCTCTTCTCTAAACTTTCCTCTGTTACTGTTTTATGTTCCACCAAGTCAATATCATTCAGAGTTAATTGGATTATTAAAAAAATTGAAGTGTAGTTGTTGCCAGGAGGAGAGCGTTATGATATAACTGTGTAACCCTATACAAACTACAGGGTCACACAACAAGATGGAACACGGGTATTGTCGCCTTTATGTTCATCCACAGGTGGGAGCCAGAAGAGAGGAGAGACGCACATACAGAAGAGGGAGACGGCTGCTGTGTACCATACTCACGGGCGTTTATCACCACCACCACGACCAGCCCACTACCTGGAGGTCATGGCTCCACCACCATCACCACCCCAGGGGACCCCAAGATGCAGCCCTCTCGGTCAGTCAACATTGGTCTACCCAGTGGACCCCAGGTCGTTCTGCAGACGACCCCAGACGACCCAGTAAAGATGGAAGAGGAGCAACAACGACTCCAGTCTGTACCACCAACATCGGTCTACCCAGGATGGACCCCAGGACGGACGGACCCCAATGGACCCCAGGTCGCTTGTCAAAGACCCATGGGAGGAGGAAGAGAGAAGAAAGAAGAGAGAAGAAAGAAGAGAGAAGAAGGAAGAGAGAAGAAAGAAGAAAGAAGAAGAAGAAGATAAGACAAGCTGAGTGGGACACGATGCCTCGTGTCCCTTGCTGGTATCAGCATCATTGCATGGAGCGTAATTGCAAGACAGGATCGTTTGCCTTAACTGGCCGCCCCTCCTACAAGCATGTTGCTCTGTTGAGTGATTCTTCCTGTGTCATGCGGACTTGATGTGGCTGTCAGAAGTAGCTCTCTGAAGGAGGCGTGCTGGAGCAACAGGGAGGAAGAAGAGTAGGATGGGATTTCTACTGTTGGCAACTATATGAAGGTCTCGAAACTTGTAGTCCCTATAGCTGTGAAGAACCCCAATATACGTCTCTCATGGTGACTGACGTAGGGCCAATTACAGATCAGCTGGGACAACCGAATTCCACGGTCCTGTGCGCAGTTCAAGTAGTAACGGCTTTCGGGTTGACCAAGGGTTGTTGTGCGTTAACGACGGAGAAGCGACGGAGGCAGTTGCGTTGAAGAAATGTGGTACAGGATTATCTACAAGACCAAGCAGTGACGTCGCCCAGCCAGAGACATTGGACGTCTGTCTATATATTTCATTTTTTAGAGTAGGATGATGTATATTTGTTTAGCTAGGATGTATTTTTTTTTTTTTTTTTCGTTAATAAAGTTGTTGCACACAGCTAGCTTGCTTTAGCAGTGTTGCAAAAACTTTATTTCGGGGAGAAGGGGAGATGTAACACTGTAAAAGTGTTTGGTTTAGGTTAATACATTCATAGAGTACATGAGTCACAGACAAGGATCGGAGAGGCGCCAGTTGTCTGCCTGAGATCTCACACCTCTAACCGTTAACGACCCCAAGTGACCTGAGGTCAGATCATGAGAATTTCACCTTGCTTCCGCTAAGCGTATAATTGGAGCCGGGTAGCCTTCAAACATGCCGACGTTTAAGGAGTGGCTTGGTAGTGCCGGAGGCTATCTACTTGTGGGCGGAGTTAGCTACTAGGTTCCCAATATAAACTCGGAGAGCTATCGAGCATGAAGCAATAGGAGACCGGCCAGCGGAGCAGAGCAGAGGCCAGCCGTCGAGATAGGCCGTCACCAGACGGGGGGTGACGCTGCCTGAAAATTGCAGACCCCCCCCCCCTCTCTATTCAACTTAGACTCAGTCCTCGGTGAGTGAACATTTAGGTGACTTGGTCGTGTTTACATATGTTGTGTGATGATCAGGGGCAGTCAAGTTGTAGGGTTCTCGAATTCTTGGATGATGACTCACTTTGCATATTAAACTGGACCATTTTAATTGAATTGCTAAATTATGATACTTCATGGGAAATATAATTATGAATTTATTATTTAAATTGTGTTTAACTTTGTTCCCTAGAGATTTTGAGTTGAGGTGAGAAAGCCTCTGTAGTTACTGGTTTCATGGTTTAGAATGAGTACATGATAAAGATGGGACCATACTAATAATGATCTCTTGATAACATCTTTTGAGAATTTTGTGATACAGACAAGTTCCATTCCTTGTCTTGTATGTAATGATCATGAATGGATGGTGGCAGCATTTCGTCTTCTACTATCTACTCTTCTACTTCTACTATCTACTCTTCTACTACTACCTATCTATTCCTCTCCCTCCACCCCTCTCTAAACTCTCACTTTCAACTAATGACCCTCCTCGCCCCTCCCACCTCTCTCCCTCTCACCCCAAACCCTCACTAATTACTTCACTATTCATTTCTTTCCTTTCGTTTTCTCTTTTACGTTTGTGGCAATGATTCTGTATTCTAGAGTTCTCTCTAGAGTTTCGGGTAACTGATCCAGTTACGGCGCCTTGTAGTCTTAGCACCTAGGTAGTCAAATACCTAGGTTACAAGGTGTTGAACGAGTGAGGTTGCCTTAGGAACTCTGGGAGTGCTCTAGAATAGTTAGCTAACTGGGGACGGGATAACGGACTAGAGAGAGCTGTTTCCCCCGGCCTCGTTAGTTAACTGGGGGGTGGAATAATGGACAAGATAGAGCTATTTCCCCCACCCCCCGTTACAGCTGGGAGGAGAAGTCGACGGCCGGGAGACCGACTCCAACCCTACAAGAAGTCGAGGAGGAGCACGGACCTGCAGTGAAAAGGCACGGAGACGACGCGCTTATGGTGGGACGTTGATTGAGTTCCTGGAGGACACGACAGTGTGTGTGTGGGGGCGTTCCCTACACGAGGCAGGAGCCAGGACCAGGAGCTACAACTCAACTCTCATCGGAGGATAGGTGGAAGTAGGTGATTCTAGTTTCCCTCCCAATTCCCCTTTAGTCAGCTATATTATTTAGCCAGAGTATTTTGTATGTCGTGAGCAAGGCTCACCTATGTCACAGTAAGGCACCAGTGTGCAGAGTGGTACTATAAAGAGTACTCACGATATTTATGATTATTATTGGTGTATGCAGGCACCCGGAGTAATTGATGAATTTACTGTGTTGAGAATGTCTTTCATGAGACTTTAATGTGATCATATAGTGAGAGAATATATATATATAATTATGCCAGTATTTGGGAGTTAGGCTATGTGCCCAGTAACTATGTTATTACCATTATTGATGTCTGACTCATCTATATATATATATATATATGTCTATGCTCATGTGCTGAGGTGCCACAGGACATGAGGGATGCCAACATCGTCACACTGTATAAGAATAAAGGTGACAGGGGCGACTGCAACAACTACCGTGGAATCTCCCTCCTCAGTATTGTCGGAAAGCTGTTTGCTCGAGTCGCATTGAAGAGGCTCCAAGTACTTGCAGAGAGAGTTTATCCAGAATCACAATGTGGATTCAGAGCTGGCAGGTCCACCATCGACATGGTCTTTTCCCTCAGACAACTGCAGGAGAAATGCAGGGAACAGAAGCAGCCACTCTTTGTAGCCTTCATAGACCTGACGAAGGCCTTCGACCTCGTCAGCAGGGATGGCGTGTTCAAGATCCTCCCCAAGATCGGATGCCCACCCAGGCTCCTCAGCATCATCAGATCTTTCCATGAGAACATGAGGGGCACCGTGGTCTTTGATGGCCTAACATCAGGCGCCTTTGACATCCGAAGTGGAGTAAAGCAGGGCTGCGTACTGGCTCCAACCCTATTCGGGATTTTCTTCGCAGTTATGCTGCGGCACGCCTTCGGATCTGTCACGGAAGGCATTTACCTCCGGACCAGGTCGGATGGGAAGCTCTTTAACCTCGCCAGGCTGAGAGCCAAGACAAAGGTTCGGCTGAGGTGTCTGCGCGACTTCCTCTTTGCCGACGACGCAGCAGTCACTGCCCACTCAGCTGAAGACCTCCAACGGCTCATAACCCGCTTCAGCGAGGCCTCTCAGGCTTTCGGACTCACCATCAGTCTGAAGAAAACACAAGTCATGGGACAAGGAGTGGACTCCCCACCTGACATCGGCATCTCTGATTCCAAACTGGAAGTTGTTCACGACTTCGTGTACCTGGGCTCCACAATCTCTGACTCCCTCTCTCTTGATACGGAGCTAAACAAACGCATCGGTAAGGCATCTACTACCATGTCCAAACTGACAAAGAGAGTGTGGGCCAACAATAGGCTAACTGAGTATACTAAGATTCAGGTTTACAGATCCTGTGTCCTGAGCACTCTCCTTTATGGCAGTGAGTCTTGGACTCTCCGCGCCCGTCAGGAAAGACGGCTGAATGCCTACCACATGCGCTGCCTTCGACACATCTTGGACATCACCTGGCAGGACAAGGTGACAAACAACAACGTCTTGGGGAGAGCAAGAATCACCAGCATGTACACAATGCTGAAACAGAGACGAATGCGCTGGCTCGGGCACGTTGTGCGAATGGGCGATGGCAGGATCCCCAAGGATCTCCTGTATGGAGAGCTGAGGCAGGGAAAGCGTCCAGTAGGCAAGCCCCAGCTACGGTACAAAGACGTATGCAAAAGGGACCTGAAAGCCATGGACGTCGATCTTGCTATATGGGAGACACTGGCTACAGACCGTTCAGCCTGGAGGCAGTCTGTTCAACGAGGTCTCTCCAAGTTCGAGGAGTCACTTGCCAAGGAATCGGAGGCAAAGAGACAGAGAAGGAAAGCCGGTAACCAGGAAGACAGACCAGAATCGGACTTCGTTTGTGCTCGGTGTGGGATGGACTGCCACTCTCGGATTGGCCTCATCAGTCACACCAGACGCTGCACCAGGATTGACAACTAGGGCGCAACTCCATAGTCTCCCGAGACTGAAGGATGCCTACTATGCTCATGTATTGAATAATCATTCATGTGTGCAGTGATTAATTGTGTTATCGCCCACGGAAGGAATTACTGAGAACTCCAGTGATATATACTTCATAAGTTATCATTAAACGAAGGGCAGTGTGTAATACCATGACAGTGAATTATTGTCACATTTAATATAGAAATGTTTGATTGAGCCCAAGATCAGTGTAGCGAAGTATTTACGTGCTGTTATCGCAAATATTGTGTGTTCGAACTTCTAGTGATCTTTGAGAACTTAAAGAAGTTGGCGTGTTACGCCAAGCAAACAGATAAAGTAACATTCGCGTGGGGGGTAGTCGCCCAGCTGATTTTGACATTGACAGGAGGGGGAGTGTTGCCAGCTTAGTGAGTTCATATTATATGTGGGAACGAGCGACTCCCGCCTGAAACCGCTGTTTGCTTATTGATATAATCTTGTGATGTCTTTGAATGAGTTTTAAGTAAAATACAAAATACATTGGTGTTTATGTTATCCCCTCCATATTTCTTGTGGCTATGTAATACCTGAAAGCAGAGAGTGATAGAAGCAAATACCTGCCTGATATCAGATCTATTGAGTGTGTCCTTGCCACTGTTACCACAATTCAACAAAACCACTGACTTGTTACTGGACACCGAAAACACCAGTTGGCGACCTTGTGGTTAGTAGTAGAGCCCTATGACGGGGCGGGCATACAACAGTTAAGTGAACAAGTTGTGTTCCCACACCTTCTCGATCAGAGGCCGGTTGGGATTGACTGGGATACTCTGCTGGCGTACAGTGGCACTGCGAGGATAGAGTGAAGACCCGCAGGGCTACGGTGAGTGACCTTGAGTGTACTGTTGATCATCCGAGTAAACCCCGACAATATATATATTTATATATATATATATATATATGTATATATATATATATATATATATATATATATATATATATATATATATATATAATATATAATGTCGTACCTAATAGCCAGAACGCACTTCTCTGCCTACTATGCAAGGCCCGATTTGCCTAATAAGCCAAGTTTTCATTAATTGTTTTTCGACTACCTAACCTAACCTAACCTAACTTTTTCGGCTACCTAACCTAACCTATAAAGATAGGTTAGGTTAGGTTAGGTAGGGTTGGTTAGGTTCGGTCATATATCTACGTTAATTTTAACTCCAATAAAAAAAATTGACCTCATACATAATGAAATGGGTAGCTTTATCATTTCATAAGAAAAAAATTAGAGAAAATATGTTAATTCAGGAAAACTTGGCTTATTAGGCAAATCGGGCCTTGCATAGTAGGCCGAGAAGTGCGTTCTGGCTACTAGGTACGACATTATATATCTCCTCACTGTCCTGACATAGGACAGTGAGGTTCTACTCCTTGATATGTTGGTTACACAGACTCTCACGCTCGCGGGCTCCCACGCTGCAATAACCACGTTGATACCACCCCCGAAGAGTGTAAACGCTTAGTGAGTGAAATTGCATCTCTGATATTATAAGCGTGCCGGGGTTTAGTTAATGCAAACTATAACCTAAGTTATTTTTCCAGATAGCCTAGTTTAAGTTAGTTTATCCAAAGTTACCGAAAGTTTTCCTTGTTCAAAATTAACAATATCTAGTACTATATCATAGCCAATAAATTTTTATGACGTATTAGAACATTGTTGCATCCTGTCAGGAGGAGTTAAAACTTGTTCGAACGTTGAAGTTCTTGAACTTGAATCGGACATCAAACTTACCCGCCAAACGTGGTGTGTTTTGGTGTGTAATAGCTATTAAAACACTAATACACTCATAGACAAGTTGAAGTGCCACGTCGTCGAGGCGTCAACACCTTATGATGGTGTTTGACGCGTCCAGAGCAGCCAGGCAATTTGGGTCGACACAAATAGCTTCCTGGACCCAAAACCCCTTGGATACACGGACATGGACACTCACACGGACACGCACACGGACACTCATGGACTCTGACACTGAACCTAAGGTTCGTGTCAGATAATAAGAAGGGAGTTGATAATATAATAAGGTTGTATAATAATAATATAATATATAATAATAATAATAATAATATAATATAATATATAATAATAATAATAATAATATAATAATATAATATATAATAATAATAATAATATAATAATAATATATAATAATAATAATATAATAACATAATTAGGTTGGTTAGGTTGGTTGGTTAGGTTGGTTGGTTGGTTAGGTTGGTTGGTTAGGTTAGGTTGGTTGGTTAGGTTGGTTGGTTAGGTTAGGTTGGTTGGTTAGGTTGGTTGGTTAGGTTTGGTTGGTTGGTTAGGTTAGGTTGGTTGGTTAGGTTGGTTGGTTGGTTAGGTTGGTTGGTTAGGTTAGGTTGCTCAGGTTAGGTTGCTCAGGTTAGGTTGGTTGGTTAGGTTAGGTTGGTTAGGTTAGGTTGGTTGGTTGGTTAGGTTGGTTGGTTAGGTTGGTTGGTTGGTTAGGTTGGTTGGTTAGGTTAGGTTGCTCAGGTTAGGTTGGTTGGTTGGTTAGGTTGGTTAGGTTGGTTGGTTGGTTAGGTTGGTTGGTTAGGTTAGGTTGCTCAGGTTAGGTTGCTCAGGTTAGGTTGCTCAGGTTAGGTTGCTCAGGTTAGGTTGCTCAGGTTAGGTTGCTCAGGTTAGGTTGCTCAGGTTAGATTGCTCAGGTTAGGTTGCTCAGGTTAGGTTGCCCATTTTAGGTTACATTGCTTAGGTTGGTTGGTTACGTTGGTTAGGTTAGGTTGCTCAGGTTAGGTTGCTCAGGTTAGGTTGCTCAGGTTAGGTTGCTCAGGTTAGGTTACATTGCTTAGGTTGGTTGGTTACGTTGGTTAGGTTAGGTTGCTCAGGTTAGGTTACATTGCTTAGGTTGGTTGGTTACGTTGGTTAGGTTAGGTTGCTCAGGTTAGGTTGCTCAGGTTAGGTTACATTGCTTAGGTTGGTTGGTTACGTTGGTTAGGTTGGTTGGTTGGTTAGGTTGGTTGGTTAGGTTGGTTGGTTGGTTAGTTTGGTTGGTTATGTTGGTTAGGTTAGGTTGCTCAGGTTAGGTTGCTTGGTTAGGTTAGATAGCTTAGGTTGCTTGGTTAGGTTAGTTAGGTTGGTTGGATAGCTAAGGTTGGTTGGTTACGTTGGTTAGGTTGGTTGGGATGGTTGGTTGATTAGGTTCTTTGGTTAGGTTGGTTGGTTAGGTTCTTCGGTTAGGTTAATTGGTTAGGTTGCTTGGTTAGGTTCTTCGGTTAGGTTGGTTGGTTAGGTTAGATAGCTTAGGTTGGTTGGTTAGGTTAGATAGCTTAGGTTGGTTGGTTAGGTTAGATAGCTTAGGTTGGTAGGTTAGGTTTAGATAGCTTAGGTTGGTTGGTTAGGTTGGTTGGTTACGTTGGTTGGTTAGGTTGGTTGATTAGGTTGCTTGGTTAGGTTAGATAGCTTAAGTTGGTTGGTTAGGTTAGTTGGTTAGGTTAGTTGGTTAGGTTAGATTGCTTAGGTTGGTTAGGTTGGTTGGTTGGTTAGGTTGGTTGGTTAGGTTAGATTGCTTAGGTTGGTTGGTTAGGTTAGGTTGGGTTGGTTGGTTGGTTAGGTTGGGTTGGTTGGTTGGGTAGGTTAGGTTAGGTTGGTTGGTTAGGTTAGATAGCTTAGGTTGGTTGGTTAGGTTGGTTGGTTAGGTTGGTTGGTTGGTTAGTTAGGTTCGTTTGTTAGGTTGGTTAGGTTAGGTTGGTTAGGTTAGGTTGCTTAGGTTGGTTGGTTAGGTTGGTTACGTTGGTTAGGTTGGTTGGTTAGGTTAGTTAGGTTGGTTGGTTAGGTTAGATAGCTTAGGTTGGTTGGTTGGTTAGGTTAGGTTAGGTTAGGTTAGGTTCCTTGGTTAGGTTGGTTGGTTAGGTTGGTTGGTTAGGTTGCTTGGTTAGATTAGATAGCTTAGGTTGGTTGGTTAGGTTAGTTACATTGGTTGGTTAGGTTAGATAGTTTACATTGGTTATGTTGGTTGGTTAGTTAGGTTGGTTGGTTGGTTAGGTTGGTTGGTTAGGTTGGTTGGTTGGTTAGGTTGGTTTGGTTAGGTTGGTTGGTTGGTTGGTTGGTTAGGTTGGTTTGGTTAGGTTGGTTAGGTTGGTTGGTTGGTTAGGTTGGTTGGTTAGGTTGGTTAGGTTGGTTTGGTTAGGTTGGTTAGGTTGGTTGGTTAGGTTAGGTTGCTTAGGTTGGTTACGTTGGTACTAACCAACTTAAGTTGGTTACGTTATTACATTGGTTAGGTTGGTTGGTCACGTTGGTTAGGATGGTTGGTTACGTTGGTTAGGTTGGTTGGTTACGTTGGTTGGTTGGTTACGTTGGTTAGGTTGGTTGGTTGGTTAGGTTAGGTTAGGTTAGTTTGGTTGGTTAGGTTAGGTTAGGTTGGTTAGGTTAGGTTGGTTGGTTAGGTTGCTTGGTTAGGTTGGTTGATTAGGTTGCTTGGTTAGGTTAGATAGCTTAGGTTGGTTGGTTAAATTAGATAGCTAAGGTTGGTTGGTTGGTTAGTTAGGTTGGTTTGTTAGGTTGGTTAGGTTAGGTTAGGTTAGGTTAGGTTAGGTTGGTTGGCTGGTTAGGTTGGTTGGTTGGTTAGGTTAGGTTGCTTAGGTTGGTTACATTGGTTAGGTTGGTTGGTTACGTTGGTTAGGTTGGTTGGTTACATTGGTTAGGTTGGTTGGTTAGGTTGGTTGGTTACGTTGGTTGATTAGGTTGGTTGGTTAGGTTCCTTGGTTAGGTTAGATAGGCTACCAACAATTACAGCCCTTTTTTCTATTTCTACAAACCTAGCCTAAACTAACCTAACTTAACCTGCAAACCTAGCCTATTTCCTAGTCAAAACAAACATAATCCTAATCTAAGCTAACCTAACCTAACCTAACGTAACTAACTCCTGGATACCTATTTACTGTTAGGTGAATAGATGTATTCGGTGATAGGAAACGCTACCTACAATTACAGCCCTTCTTCTTTTTCTATTTCTACAAACCTAGCCTATTTCCTAGCCTAAACTAACCTAACCTAAGGTAATCTAACTAACTCCTGGATACCTATTTACTGCTACGTGAACAGAGAAGACACGCTACCAACAATTACTGCCCTATTTCTATTTCAACAAAAATAGCCTATTTCTTAGCCTAAACTAATCTAACCTAATTAAACCTAACCTAACCTAATCTAACCTTACCTATATATATACTTCACTACTCACTATCATCATCACTACCACACTACTCACTAACATCATCACTACCTCACTACTCACCATCATCATCACTACCTCTCTACTCACCATCATCATCACTACCTCTCTACTCACCATCATCATTACCTCACTACTCACCATCATCATCACTACCTCACCATCATCATCACTACCTCTCTACTCACCATCATCATCACTACCTCTCTACTCACTAACATCATCACTACCACACTACTCGCCATCATCATCATTACCTCACTACTCACCATCATCATCACTACCTCACTACTCACCATCACTACCACACTACTCACCATCATCACTACCTCACTACTCACCATCATCATCACTACTTCTCTACTCACCACCATCATCATTTCCTCACTACTCACTAACATCATCACTTCCTCACTACTCACCATCATCATCATCATCACTACTCACCATTATCACTACCCACCATCATCACTACCACACTACTCATAAACATCATCACTACAACACTACTCACCATCATCACTACCACACTACTCACTATCATCACTACCACACTACTCGGTGAGTAGTGTGGTAGTGATAGTGAGTAGTGATGATGGTGAGTAGTGAGGTAGTGATGATGATGGTGAGTAGTGTGGTAGTGATGATGATGGTGAGTAGTGTGGTAGTGATGATGATAGTGAATAGTGTGGTAGTGATGATGATAGTGAGTAGTGAGGTAGTGATGATGATGGTGAAGTGTGGTAGTGATGATGATGGTGAGTAGTGTGGTAGTGATGATGATGGTGAGTAGTGAGGTAGTGATGATGATGGTGAGTAGTGTGTTAGTGATGATGATGGTGAGTAGTGAGGTAGTGATGATGATGGTGAGTAGTGTGGTAGTGATGATGATAGTGAAGTGTGGTAGTGATGATGATGGTGAATAGTGTGGTAGTGATGATGATAGTGAGTAGTGAGGTAGTGATGATGATGGTGAGAAGTGATGATAGTGAGTAGTGTGGTAGTGATGATGGTGAGTAGTGAGGTAGTGATGATGATAGTGAGTAGTGAGGTAGTGATGATGATGGTGAGTAGTGAGGTAGTGATGATGATGGTGAGTAGTGTGGTAGTGATGATGATGGTGAGTAGTGTGGTAGTGATGATGATAGTGATGTAGTGATGATGATGGTGAGTAGTAAGGTAAAGATGATGATGGTGAGTAGTGTGGTAGTGATGATGATAGTGAATAGTGTGGTAGTGATGATGATAGTGAGTAGTGTAGTAGTGATGATGATGAATAGTGTGGTAGTGATGATGATGGTGAGAAGTGATAGAAGTGATGATAGTGAGTAGTGATGATGATAGTGAATAGTGTGGTAGTGATGATGATGGTGAGTAGTGTGGTAGTTATTATGATAGTGAGGTAGTGATGGTGATAGTGAGGTAGTGATGATGATAGTGAATAGTGTGGTAGTGATGATGATGGTGAGTAGTGTGGTAGTGATAATGATAGTGAATAGTGTGGTAGTGATGATGATGGTGAGTAGTGATGATGATAGTGAGTAGTGAGGTAGTGATGATGGTGAGTAGTGAGGTAGTGATGATGATAGTGAGTAGTGAGGTAGTGATGATGATGGTGAGTAGTGTGGTAGTGATGATGATGGTGAGTAGTGTGGTAGTGATGATGATGGTGAGTAGTGATAGAAGTGATGATAGTGAGTAGTGTGGTAGTGATGATGATGGTGAGTAGTGTGGTAGTGATGATGATAGTGAGTAGTGAGGTAGTTATGATGATGGTGAGTAGTGTGGTAGTGATGATGATGGTGAGTAGTGATGATGATAGTGAATGGTGTAGTAGTGATGATGATGGTGAGTAGTGTGGTAGTGATGATGATAGTGAGGTAGTGACGCTGATGGTGAGAAGTGATGATAGAGAGTAGTTGTAGTGATGATGGTGAGTAGTGAGGTAGTGATGATAGTGAATAGTATGGTAGTGATGATGGTGAGTAGTGTGGTAGTGATGATGATAGTGATTAGTGTGGTTAGTGATGTTGATCGTGAGTATTGTAGTAGTGATGATGATAGTGAGTAGTGAGGTAGTGATGATGATGGTGAATAGTGAGGTAGTGATGATGATGGTGAGTAGTGTGATAGTGATGATGATGGTGAGTAGTGAGGTAGTGATGGTGTTGCTAAGTAGTGTGGTTAGTGATGTTGATCGTGAGTATTGTGGTAGTGATGATGATGGTGAGTATTGTGGTAGTGATGATGGTGAGTAGTGAGGTAGTGATGATGATGGTGAGGTAGTGATGACGATGGTGAGGTAGTGATGATGGTGAGGTAGTGATGATGATGGTGAGGTAGTGATGATGGTTAAGAGTAGTGTGGTAGTGATGATGGTGAGTAGTGTGGTAGTGATGATGATGGTGAGGTAGTGATGATGGTTAAGAGTAGTGTGGTAGTGATGATGGTGAGTAGTGTGGTAGTGATGATGTTTATGATTAGTGTGGTAGTGATGATGGTGAGTAGTGTGGTAGTGATGATGTTTATGAGTAGTGTGGTAGTGATGATGGTGAGTAGTGATGATGGTGAGTAGTGATGATGATAGTGAGTAGTGAGGAAGTGATGATGTTAGTGAGTAGTGAGGTAGTGATGATGGTGAGTAGTGTGGTAGTGATGGTGAGTAGTGAGGTAGTGATGATGGTGAGTAGTGTGGTAGTGATGGTGAGAAGTGAGGTAATGATGATGATGATGATAGTGAGGTAGTGATGATGATGGTTAGTAGTGAGGTAATGATGATGATGGTGAGTAGAAAGGTAGTGATGATGATGGTGAGTAGAGAGGTAGTGATGATGATGGTGAAGTAGTGATGATGATGGTGAGTAGTGAGGTAATGATGATGGTGAGTAGAGAGGTAGTGATGATGATGGTGAGTAGAGAGGTAGTGATGATGATGGTGAGTAGTGAGGAAGTGATGATGTTAGTGAGTAGTGAGGTAGTGATGATGGTGAGTAGTGTGGTAGTGATGGTGAGTAGTGAGGTAATGATGATGATGGTGAGTAGTGTGGTAGTGATGATGGTGAGTAGTGTGGTAGTGATGGTGAGTAGTGAGGTAATGATGATGATGGTGAGTAGTGAGGTAGTGATGATGTTAGTGAGTATTGTGGTAGTGATGATGATGGTGAGTAGTGAGGTAGTGATGATGTTAGTGAGTATTGTGGTAGTGATGATGATGGTGAGTAGTGAGGTAGTGATGATGTTAGTGAGTAGTGTGGTAGTGATGATGATAGTGAGTAGTGAAGTATATATATAGGTAAGGTTAGGTTAGGTTAGGTTAGGTTTAATTAGGTTAGATTAGTTTAGGCTAAGAAATAGGCTATTTTTGTTGAAATAGAAATAGGGCAGTAATTGTTGGTAGCGTGTCTTCTCTGTTCACGTAGCAGTAAATAGGTATCCAGGAGTTAGTTAGATTATCTTAGGTTAGGTTAGTTTAGGCTAGGAAATAGGCTAGGTTTGTAAAAATAGAAAAAGAAGAAGGGCTGTAATTGTAGGTAGCGTTTCCTATCACCGAATACATCTATTCACCTAACAGTAAATAGGTATCCAGGAGTTAGTTACGTTAGGTTAGGTTAGGTTAGCTTAGATTAGGTTATGTTTGTTTTGACTAGGAAATAGGCTAGGTTGGCAGGTTAAGTTAGGTTAGTTTAGGCTAGGTTTGTAGAAATACCTGCCAGACCCCCCACACCAGCCAGACCCCCCACACCAGCCAGACCTCCCACACCAGCCAGACCTCCCACACCAGCCAGACCCCCCACACCAGCCAGACCAGCAAGTACAGCCACAACAGCAACTGTACCAACAAGTACAGCCACAACAGCAACTGTACTAACAAGTACAGCCACAACAGCAACTGTACCAACAAGTACAGCCACAACAGCAACTGTACCAACAAGTACAGCCACAACAGCAACCGTACCAACAAGTACAGCCACAACAGCAACTGTACCAACAAACACAGCCACAACAGCAACTGTACCAGCAAACACAGCCACAACAGCAACTGTACCAGCAAACACAGCCACAACAGCAACTGTACCAGCAAACACAGCCACAACAGCAACTGTACCAGCAAACACAGTCACAACAGCAACTGTACCAGCAAACACTGCCACAACAGCAACTGTACCAGCAAACACTGCCACAACAGCATCTGTACCAGCAAACACAGCCACAACAGCAACTGTACCAGCAAACACAGCCACAACAGCATCTGTACCAGCAAACACAGCCACAACAGCAACTGTACCAGCAAACACAGTCACAACAGCAACTGTACCAGCAAACACTGCCACAACAGCAACTGTACCAGCAAACACAGCCACAACAGCAACTGTACCAGCAAACACAGTCACAACAGCAACTGTACCAGCAAACACAGCCACAACAGCATCTGTACCAGCAAACACAGCCACAACAGCATCTGTACCAGCAAACACAGTCACAACAGCAACTGTACCAGCAAACGCAGCCACAACAGCAACTGTACCAGCAAACACAGCCACAACAGCATCTGTACCAGCAAACACAGTCACAACAGCAACTGTACCAGCAAACACAGTGACAACAGCAACTGTACCAGCAAACACAGTCACAACAGCAACTGTACCAGCAAACACAGTCACAACAGCATCTGTACCAGCAAACACAGTCACAACAGCAACTGTACCAGCAAACACAGTCACAACAGCAACTGTACCAGCAAACACAGTCACAACAGCAACTGTACCAGCAAACACAGCCACAACAGCATCTGTACCAGCAAACACAGTCACAACAGCAACTTTACCAGCAAACACAGCCACAACAGCATCAGTACCAGCAAACACAGTCACAACAGCAACTGTACCAGCAAACACAGCCACAACAGCAACTGTACCAGCAAACACAGTCACAACAGCAACTGTACCAGCAAACAAAGCCACAACAGCAACTGTACCAGCAAACACAGTCACAACAGCAACTGTACCAGCAAACACAGCCACAACAGCAACTGTACCAGCAAACACAGTCACAACAGCATCTGTACCAGCAAACACAGCCACAACAGCAACTGTACCAGCAAACACAGCCACAACAGCAACTGTACCAGCAAACACAGTCACAACAGCATCTGTACCAGCAAACACAGTCAAAACAGCAACTGTACCAGCAAACACAGTCACAACAGCAACTGTACCAGCAAACACAGCCACACCAGCATCTGTACCAGCAAACACAGCCACAACAGCATCTGTACCAGCAAACACAGTCACAACAGCAACTGTACCAGCAAACGCAGCCACAACAGCAACTGTACCAGCAAACACAGCCACAACAGCATCTGTACCAGCAAACACAGTCACAACAGCAACTGTACCAGCAAACACAGTCACAACAGCAACTGTACCAGCAAACACAGTCACAACAGCAACTGTACCAGCAAACACAGTCACAACAGCATCTGTACCAGCAAACACAGTCACAACAGCAACTGTACCAGCAAACACAGTCACAACAGCAACTGTACCAGCAAACACAGTCACAACAGCAACTGTACCAGAAAACACAGCCACAACAGCATCTGTACCAGCAAACACAGTCACAACAGCAACTGTACCAGCAAACACAGCCACAACAGCATCTGTACCAGCAAACACAGTCACAACAGCAACTGTACCAGCAAACACAGTCACAACAGCAACTGTACCAGCAAACACAGTCACAACAGCAACTGTACCAGCAAACACAGCCACAACAGCAACTGTACCAGCAAACACAGTCACAACAGCAACTGTACCAGCAAACACAGCCACAACAGCAACTGTACCAGCAAACACAGCCACAACAGCAACTGTACCAGCAAACACAGCCACAACAGCAACTGTACCAGCAAACACAGCCACAACAGCAACTGTACCAACAAGTACAGCCACAACAGCAACTGTACCAGCAAACACAGCCACAACAGCAACTGTACCAGCAAACACAGCCACAACAGCAACTGTACCAGCAAGTACAGCCACAACAGCAACTGTACCAGCAAACACAGCCACAACAGCAACTGTACCAGCAAACACAGCCACAACAGCAACTGTACCAGCAAACACAGTCACAACAGCAACTGTACCAGCAAACACAGTCACAACAGCAACTGTACCAGCAAACACAGCCACAACAGCAACTGTACCAGCAAACACAGTCACAACAGCATCTGTACCAGCAAACACAGCCACAACAGCAACTGTACCAGCAAACACAGCCACAACAGCAACTGTACCAGCAAACACAGCCACAACAGCATCTGTACCAGCAAACACAGTCACAACAGCAACTGTACCAGCAAACACAGTCACAACAGCAACTGTACCAGCAAACACAGCCACAACAGCAACTGTACCAGCAAACACAGCCACAACAGCAACTGTACCAGCAAACACAGTCACAACAGCAACTGTACCAGCAAACACAGTCACAACAGCAACTGTACCAGCAAACACAGCCACAACAGCAACTGTACCAGCAAACACAGCCACAACAGCAACTGTACCAGCAAACACAGTCACAACAGCAACTGTACCAGCAAACACAGCCACAACAGCATCTGTACCAGCAAACACAGTCACAACAGCAACTGTACCAGCAAACACAGTCACAACAGCAACTGTACCAGCAAACACAGTCACAACAGCAACTGTACCAGCAAACACAGTCACAACAGCATCTGTATCAGCAAACACAGTCACAACAGCAACTGTACCAGCAAACACAGCCACAACAGCATCTGTACCAGCAAACACAGCCACAACAGCATCTGTACCAGCAAACACAGTCACAACAGCAACTGTACCAGCAAACACAGTCACAACAGCATCTGTACCAGCAAACACAGCCACAACAGCATCTGTACCAGCAAACACAGTCACAACAGCAACTGTACCAGCAAACAAAGCCACAACAGCAACTGTACCAGCAAACACAGTCACAACAGCAACTGTACCAGCAAACACAGCCACAACAGCAACTGTACCAGCAAACACAGTCACAACAGCATCTGTACCAGCAAACACAGCCACAACAGCAACTGTACCAGCAAACACAGCCACAACAGCAACTGTACCAGCAAACACAGTCACAACAGCATCTGTACCAGCAAACACAGTCACAACAGCAACTGTACCAGCAAACACAGTCACAACAGCAACTGTACCAGCAAACACAGCCACACCAGCATCTGTACCAGCAAACACAGCCACAACAGCATCTGTACCAGCAAACACAGTCACAACAGCAACTGTACCAGCAAACGCAGCCACAACAGCAACTGTACCAGCAAACACAGCCACAACAGCATCTGTACCAGCAAACACAGTCACAACAGCAACTGTACCAGCAAACACAGTCACAACAGCAACTGTACCAGCAAACACAGTCACAACAGCAACTGTACCAGCAAACACAGTCACAACAGCATCTGTACCAGCAAACACAGTCACAACAGCAACTGTACCAGCAAACACAGTCACAACAGCAACTGTACCAGCAAACACAGTCACAACAGCAACTGTACCAGCAAACACAGCCACAACAGCATCTGTACCAGCAAACACAGTCACAACAGCAACTGTACCAGCAAACACAGCCACAACAGCATCTGTACCAGCAAACACAGTCACAACAGCAACTGTACCAGCAAACACAGCCACAACAGCAACTGTACCAGCAAACACAGTCACAACAGCAACTGTACCAGCAAACACAGCCACAACAGCAACTGTACCAGCAAACACAGTCACAACAGCAACTGTACCAGCAAACACAGTCACAACAGCAACTGTACCAGCAAACACAGTCACAACAGCAACTGTACCAGCAAACACAGCCACAACAGCAACTGTACCAGCAAACACAGTCACAACAGCATCTGTACCAGCAAACACAGCCACAACAGCAACTGTACCAGCAAACACAGCCACAACAGCAACTGTACCAGCAAACACAGTCACAACAGCAACTGTACCAGCAAACACAGTCACAACAGCAACTGTACCAGCAAACACAGCCACAACAGCATCTGTACCAGCAAACACAGTCACAACAGCAACTGTACCAGCAAACACAGCCACAACAGCATCTGTACCAGCAAACACAGTCACAACAGCAACTGTACCAGCAAACACAGCCACAACAGCAACTGTACCAGCAAACACAGTCACAACAGCAACTGTACCAGCAAACACAGCCACAACAGCAACTGTACCAGCAAACACAGTCACAACAGCAACTGTACCAGCAAACACAGCCACAACAGCAACTGTACCAGCAAACACAGCCACACCAGCATCTGTACCAGCAAACACAGCCACAACAGCATCTGTACCAGCAAACACAGTCACAACAGCAACTGTACCAGCAAACGCAGCCACAACAGCAACTGTACCAGCAAACACAGCCACAACAGCATCTGTACCAGCAAACACAGTCACAACAGCAACTGTACCAGCAAACACAGTCACAACAGCAACTGTACCAGCAAACACAGTCACAACAGCAACTGTACCAGCAAACACAGTCACAACAGCATCTGTACCAGCAAACACAGTCACAACAGCAACTGTACCAGCAAACACAGTCACAACAGCAACTGTACCAGCAAACACAGTCACAACAGCAACTGTACCAGCAAACACAGCCACAACAGCATCTGTACCAGCAAACACAGTCACAACAGCAACTGTACCAGCAAACACAGCCACAACAGCATCTGTACCAGCAAACACAGTCACAACAGCAACTGTACCAGCAAACACAGCCACAACAGCAACTGTACCAGCAAACACAGTCACAACAGCAACTGTACCAGCAAACACAGCCACAACAGCAACTGTACCAGCAAACACAGTCACAACAGCAACTGTACCAGCAAACACAGCCACAACAGCAACTGTACCAGCAAACACAGCCACAACAGCAACTGTACCAGCAAACACAGCCACAACAGCAACTGTACCAGCAAACACAGCCACAACAGCAACTGTACCAACAAGTACAGCCACAACAGCAACTGTACCAGCAAACACAGCCACAACAGCAACTGTACCAGCAAACACAGCCACAACAGCAACTGTACCAGCAAGTACAGCCACAACAGCAACTGTACCAGCAAACACAGCCACAACAGCAACTGTACCAGCAAACACAGCCACAACAGCAACTGTACCAGCAAACACAGTCACAACAGCAACTGTACCAGCAAACACAGTCACAACAGCAACTGTACCAGCAAACACAGCCACAACAGCAACTGTACCAGCAAACACAGTCACAACAGCATCTGTACCAGCAAACACAGCCACAACAGCAACTGTACCAGCAAACACAGCCACAACAGCAACTGTACCAGCAAACACAGCCACAACAGCATCTGTACCAGCAAACACAGTCACAACAGCAACTGTACCAGCAAACACAGTCACAACAGCAACTGTACCAGCAAACACAGCCACAACAGCAACTGTACCAGCAAACACAGCCACAACAGCAACTGTACCAGCAAACACAGTCACAACAGCAACTGTACCAGCAAACACAGTCACAACAGCAACTGTACCAGCAAACACAGCCACAACAGCAACTGTACCAGCAAACACAGCCACAACAGCAACTGTACCAGCAAACACAGTCACAACAGCAACTGTACCAGCAAACACAGCCACAACAGCATCTGTACCAGCAAACACAGTCACAACAGCAACTGTACCAGCAAACACAGTCACAACAGCAACTGTACCAGCAAACACAGTCACAACAGCAACTGTACCAGCAAACACAGTCACAACAGCATCTGTATCAGCAAACACAGTCACAACAGCAACTGTACCAGCAAACACAGCCACAACAGCATCTGTACCAGCAAACACAGCCACAACAGCATCTGTACCAGCAAACACAGTCACAACAGCAACTGTACCAGCAAACACAGTCACAACAGCATCTGTACCAGCAAACACAGCCACAACAGCATCTGTACCAGCAAACACAGTCACAACAGCAACTGTACCAGCAAACACAGTCACAACAGCAACTGTACCAGCAAACACAGCCACAACAGCAACTGTACCAGCAAACACAGTCACAACAGCATCTGTACCAGCAAACACAGTCACAACAGCAACTGTACCAGCAAACACAGCCACAACAGCATCTGTACCAGCAAACACAGCCACAACAACATCTGTACCAGCAAACACAGTCACAACAGCAACTGTACCAGCAAACACAGCCACAACAGCAACTGTACCGGCAAACACAGTCACAACAGCAACTGTACCAGCAAACACAGCCACAACAGCAACTGTACCAGCAAACACAGTCACAACAGCAACTGTACCAGCAAACACAGTCACAACAGCATCTGTACCAACAAACACAGCCACAAGAGCATCTGTACCAGCAAACACAGCCACAACAATAACAACAGCTGTACCAACAAACACAGCCACAACAGCTGTACCAACAAACACAGCCACAACAATAACAACAGCTGTACCAACAAACACAGCCACAATAGCATCTGTACCAGCAAACACAGCCACAACAATAACAACAGCTGTACCAACAAACACAGCCACAAGAGCATCTGTACCAGCAAACACAGCCACAACAATAACAACAGCTGTACCAACAAACACAGCCACCACCACAACATCACCTGTAACAACAACACTTGTAACAACAAATGCCTACCTTAGTTAGTTAGTAGTATGACTAGCCTAGTTAGTAATATGCCGACCATCTTGGCTTTAGACACTTGAGTTATCCTGGGTGTGGCATGCCTGCCTCGACCATTCTCACTCTGTTTACTCTTGTTCTTAAGAGATCTTAGTCATCATTACGTCTCTGCTGAGTTTGTTTACTAAGCTATTTCTGTTGATACATATACATACACACACACACACACACACACACACACACACACACACACACACACACACACACACACACACACACACACACACACACACACACACACACACACACACAAACATATATATATATACATTATATATATATATTATATATATATATATATATATATATATATATATATATATATATATATATATATATATATATATATATTATTAAATATGACCGAAAAAGTAAGATTAATAATTCTAACCTGTTGCATAAGCAACAGGTCTCCATTAAGGAACATATAATCTCTTCCCACAACCAAACCATCGCCAGAGAAATCCTAGTAAACAACACAGAAATCATCGATAGATACAGCGATAGCAGGCGGCTTGACGTTTGCGAGGCACTACACATCAAGAAGTCAACACCAGCAATCAACAGCCAATTATTGCACAACTATATTCTACCCACCTCAAGACTCCGCTCCAATATAGAAGCATCAAGAAATATGGACCAATAGGCTTTCTACAAACACTTCTATTCAATACCCATTGTTTCGTGTTCTGTCTTGTGTTGATGAAATTAATACCCTATTAATGCCACCTCTTGTTCTGTCTTGTGTTGATGAAATTAATACCCTATTATTGCCACCTCTTGTTCTGTCTTGTGTTAATGCCACATCACCCCTTCCACCTCACTCAAATGTAGATATAAAATCGGAGATGCGTAAGTTCTATTCAGTTGTGTATTTGTGAACTAAAGTCTTTGAAAATGTAATAAGTTTTACGAAACGCGCTCGTGTCGCGTCAGACTAGAAATAAAAATGAATTTTGGAGAATTGATTTTTGATTTACCTCCAACAGTGAAAAGAAATGTACGAAAGATTGAGAAAATTCGTGTTAAAATTATTAATCTTACTTTTTCGGTCATATTTAATAATTTATGTCTACAGGAAAGACTGCTACCAAAATATACTAATATATATATATATATATATATATATATATATATATATATATATATATATATATATATATATATATATATATATATATATATATATATATATATACATATATATATATATATATATATATATATTTATATTATCCTGGAGTTTTGGTTGTCAACCCAAACGACCAAAATTAATGTGGTATTTACCCTCGATATAAAAAAAATAAAAAAATAAAAAAATTACAAAATAACATTACAATAATTGGTCGAGTCTTAACTGTTGTAGTTGATGAAGCCAGGACCGGCGTGTCGAGTACCAGGCTTCTTTCTAGAGGAGTTATAATGGGTTACTTGCAGCGGCTGATGTGCACACCATTCACCAGCCTGGAATGTAACCTCGCATTAGCACTCTTTGATAATAATACAAATGTGTGCCGTAATTAGGTACTGCCACTTTTATTATAAGCTTCGGCCTAGCTTATTTATCACTAAGTATATATATATATATATATATATATATATATATATATATATATATATATATATATATATATATATATATATATATATATATATATATGTATATATATATAGATATACACAAATTTATATAGCCTAAATTTTATATTTTGATTACTTTGGGCTCGACAGCCCTCGTCTTAACTACTTTCATTGTTTTTTAGGGGGTTAGTGTTTTTGGTAAGAATTAAATAGGATTCCAAAAAGCTAAACTGTGACTATTTAAGATTTATGTGGTGTAAACATTAGGATTTATGTGGTGTACACATTAGGATTTATGTGGTGTAAACATTAGGATTTATGTGGTGTAAACATTAGGATTTATGTGGTGTAAACATTAGGATTTATGTGGTGTAAACATTAGGATTTATGTGGTGTAAACATTAGGATTTATGTGGTGTAAACATTAGGATTTATGTGGTGTAAACATTAGGATTTATGTGGTGTAAACATTAGGATTTATGTGGTGTAAACATTAGGATTTATGTGGTGTAAACATTAGGATTTATGTGGTGTAAACATTAGGATTTATGTGGTGAAAACATTAGGATTTATGTGGTGTAAACATTAGGATTTATGTGGTGTAAACATTAGCATTTATGTGGTGTAAACATTAGGATTTATGTGGTGTAAACATTAGCATTTTGTGGTGTAAACATTAGGATTTATGTGGTGTAAACATTAGCATTTTGTGGTGTAAACATTAGGATTTATGTGGTGTAAACATTAGCATTTTGTGGTGTAAACATTAGGATTTATGTGGTGTAAACATTAGCATTTTGTGGTGTAAACATTAGGAGTTATGTGGTGTAAACATTAGGATTTATGTGGTGTAAACATTAGCATTTATGTGGTGTAAACATTAGGATTTATGTGGTGTAAACATTAGCATTTTGTGGTGTAAACATTAGGATTTATGTGGTGTAAACATTAGCATTTTGTGGTGTAAACATTAGGATTTATGTGGTGTAAACATTAGCATTTTGTGGTGTAAACATTAGCATTTATGTGGTGTAAACATTAGCATTTATGTGGTGTAAACATTAGGGTTTATGTGGTGTAAACAGAGACGGACTGGTGGCGACAGTAAAGGCGTCAATATAGGCTTGATGCATTGCGTTTATGCTTTTTGTTGTCACTGCTTCTCCTCTTCTCTATTATTATAAACAATCCTACACCTTAATAACAATAACGAGGCACAAGCACTTGTTACAAAATTAATAGTTTCTGGCTTATAAACTTCCGTTTAAGCACAAGGGACGTCTTCGCGTGGCAATGTTTACAATCTCTCTGGCTAGCGTCGTCTCCCCCGGTGTTCGTGAGACAAGTAGCCGTCTACACCTCTGGCTAGCGTCGTCTCCCCCGGTGTTCGTGAGACAAGTAGCCGTCTACACCTCTGGCTAGCGTCGTCTCCCCCGGTGTTCGTGAGACAAGTAGCCGTCTACACCGGATTCACGAAATATTTATATTTTCGACACGCTATTCTTAATTTTTATAGATAATATTTAGCGGTATGCAGTTATTATTCCTTTCTTTAGGATCATGTTGTCTTTCTTGAATAGTGGATATATATCTTAGTGTTCTTATGAGAATGTGGATTTTCTCATGTTTGGATTCAGACGCCTATAGTGTCGAAAACGGCTCGGATTGCAGTTGTTGTTGTTGTTGTTAGAGGAGGAAGCCTCGTGGATCTGTTCTATATATACAGCTTAGGTCGACTGCTAGCAGCCGTGGAGTGAGGACGTTTACCGACCCTCCGTGGCTGTTGGAGTTGTTTGCTGTTTTGGTCGCCAGGTGTTGTGGGCGTCTCTGCCCTACCAGTTTTGTTGCCTGCCTGGCTGCGTTGACGTGGCAGTTCTGACATGGGGGCCATCTTCCTCCTGTTCAGCGTGTGAACTCCGTGGGCCTGGAGTTCACTTGTAAGGCTGGTTATCCGACCATCGAGATGGTGATGTGTGACATGCTTCGTGTCCCGGTGGAAGCTGTTTACGGTGTGGAGCTAGTTACGGGCGTGGGGGAGGACGAGTACCGGGACTTCCTCCGTCGGTACGGGGGGCGTACGTTGCCGTTGCCAGACGATGCCGGCTCTGTGGCGATTTCGGACCGCAGTGGTGCCCTGACTTATGTCAGTGTCCATGGTGCGCCCCTGGAGTTCCCTGATGACCTCCTCCGGCGTTACTTCGGGGGTTTTGGTACTGTTGTCAGCGTGCGGGTGAACACGCTCTCCTCGGGGCGGTATGCTGGGAGGCGTACAAACATTCCCACGTTGGGGATGCGCCTGCGGTCGGATATACCTTCTTCTGTCCGGCTTATGGGGTACTACGTCCGGGTGTATTATGGCCGGCAGCCTCGTACCTGTTTCCGGTGTGGCCTGTTGGGGCATCAGGCTGCCGGGTGCTCTGAGGCCCCTGCTGCTCCTGTCAACTTGTTCCGCGACGAGGATTTCCCGCCGCTCCCTCTGGAGGCAGTCTCCGGTGATGTTGATGAGGTGGTGCGCGTCCCGTCTGCTGCTGCAGCTTCCCCGGCTGCGCCTGCCGTTCCTCCGGTTGTTGCCGTCCCTCCTCCGGTTGTTGCCGTCCCTCCTCCGGTTGTTGCCGTCCCTCCTCCGGTTGTTGCCGTCCCTCCTCCGGTTGTTGCCGTCCCTCCTCCGGTTGTTGCCGTCCCTCCTCCGGTTCTTGAGGTACCGTCGGTTGGTCTGCCTGATCCTGTCGCTGTTCCAGCTGCTCCCGTGGGCCTTCCTGGAGCTCCCTGTGTGACGTCACTGTCTTCTCCCTCGTCTTCTGATGCTGCGCCTGGCCCTGTGTCCGTGACTCGGGTCCCGGATGTGCTTGGTGCTGGGGTGACTGCGGAGCCTCCTGCTGTGTGTGGCCCGGTTCCCCCTGTGGTAGAGGCTGCTGCCATTCTGGCGTCCGTTCCTTCGGCTCGTGGTACCCGTGTTTCTGGGTCACTTACCGGCTCTGACGATATCCGGCCGGTGCCCAAACGTTCCCGGCGTTCGTCTTCTTCCTGGGCCGACGTTGGTGACTTCAGTGACTGTGGGGCTTCAGATGTTGACAGTGTGGATACGGATGCGTCGATGTCTCCGCGGTTCGTGGTGGCGGAGGTCCATGTGCCTGCCGGTGCTGGTGCCTGTGTCTCGGACGTGCCTTCGGTTCTTTCTCCGCCGGGGGACTCTCCACAGTGGGGGGTGGTGGCTCCCGCTGCCAGGGATGGTGTGGACTCTGGTGCTGGGCGTGGCCTGGTGGTGACGTTACGGAAGGATGCGCGCCGGGGGTACCCGTGGCCCGGGGCCACGGGTACCCCTGTGGTGCGGGTGCGCGTTGGGGCCCTAGGGGACGTGTTGCCGGCGTCTGTGATGCCACCGGGTCACTGGTCGAAGATTGCCGAGTTACTGCTGTCTGACGGACCGGAGTGCTTTCGTGGGGGGCAAGTTCCCTTCCTGTGGGGGCGAGTGGCGACTTCTCGCCTCATAAGTACTACCATCTGGGTCCCCAGTTTGCAGGTGTTTGTTGCCCCGGTTCCGGATGTTATGGCGTCACCGGTGGATGGACGAGACCCTTGGCAATGGGTGCTCTGGGAGGCGTTCAATGTAAGATTCCCGCGGGCCAAGTTCCCGGGCAAGTTTGTGCTCTGATTTCTTGTGTGTTTGCTCTATGACGTGCTGTGTGCCCTTCTGGCTGTTTGTTTGCCCTGTTCTATTATGTGCTTCTGCCTCTCCCTTTGTGCGTAGCTTTGCCGTGTGGCATATTAGTTTCTAGTGCTTGGCGCCACTCGTTTCGGGTTTTGGCTTGGCGTTTCGCCTCTTCTGGCTTTTCTGCGATTCACCCTTCACGGGTACGCCGGGGCGCATCCGATCCCACGATCGTCGTCGCCCCTAACTCAACAACAACAACATATATACAGCTTAAACCACGTGGTCTCTCTTCCTTCCAGTCATCTGTAGATATAAACCTACAATTCCTGTATAACAGGCTATGTGTTTTGTTTACATATATGTGTGTGTGTGCGTAACTACCTAAATGTACTTACATGACGATAGCTACGCTCGTGATGTCCAGTCTGGATTTATATTACAATAAATGTATAACTTGAGAATAATTTCTGTTTAGGACAAAGGTTCATTTCCCTGTTTGTCAGTAGGCTATCACTGAAACCGTAATATGCTCTCGGACCATCGCAAATACTTAGATAACTACCGAGGTGGTCTGAGAGGGCGGTTCGTGTATGCTTCCCAGTGTGTACGTGTGGGCGTACATATGTGCGGACGTACGTACGTGCGGGTGTACGTATGTGCGGGCGTACATATGTGCTGGAATGCGTCTATTACGCCCGAGTGTTTATTGATGAACACTCATGGGTTTGGCGGTGCTATGAGTCCATGGGCGGCATGAGTATGTGGGCGGCATGAGTATGTGGGCGGCATGAGTGTGTTGGCCAAATATGAGTGTGTGTGTATGTGTACCTCACGAGTGTCATGAGGCATAGGAGCGTGGGTGACACAGGCTCGCAGACTGCACATGTGCCTGTGCAGCATACTCATATGTGAAGCATAGACGTGAGGGCAGCATACATGAGGGCTTCATACACACGTCACACACACACACACACACACCTGCTAGCGGCATACAAGTGTGTGTGAGGCACTCAGATGTAGGGGGGGGGGGAGGTGAGTGCCACTGGCCTCAGATGGCAGATGAGGAGTTATGAGGAAAGGGCAAATGAGTGGGGGGGGTCCTGGAGTGAAGAGGCAGGTGGATGAGGATGAAAGTGTAGGTGGATGAGGGGAAAGGGGAGAGGGTGAGGGGAAACTGCTGTGGACCCTCTCACCTGCTGACCTTTCACGCCAACCTCCACCCACTCACTCACCCCTCTCACAGTCCCCTCACTCTCACTCACCCTCTCTTACAGTCCAATCACTCTCACCCTCACAGTTCACTCACTCTCACTCACCCTCTCTCACAGTCACTCACTCTCACTCAGCCCTCTTACAGTTCACTCACTCTCACCCTCACAGTTCACTCACCCCCCAAAACCACATATTTCTAAACACCCAGCCTCATATGTACCAATATCACATGCCACACCCATCATCGTCATTTCCCCCCCCCCCCCTAGTATCTGTGGTCCTCCACACCTACATGGTCTCCCACACCTGCACCAACACCCACA
This sequence comes from Procambarus clarkii, assembly GCF_040958095.1. Lineage (NCBI taxonomy): Eukaryota > Metazoa > Arthropoda > Malacostraca > Decapoda > Cambaridae > Procambarus > Procambarus clarkii. The sequence goes on along the minus strand of NW_027189431.1, from coordinate 53,030 downwards.
CCTGTGTCTCCTCCCACACCTGGGTGACCCACACTAACCTGAGACAAAGCCTTTAACAGCCGAGTGGTGAGTCAGTCGGAGTGGCGGTAGGCGGCCCAGCTCCTCCCTCCCCCCCCCCCCCCCCCACACTCATGACAGACAGCTCAGTAATCTCAACATATCCACCAAAATAATAATTTATTGCAAATAAGGAAAGCAACAGAAAATTAGGAAGAATCAACAGGACCAGCAAAAAGCGAAATTGGTTTGCTGTTTATGCAAATTGTAGGCACCCACAAACCTTCACGCCGTTTTCTATGACACGGAGTAAAGTAATGAGTAATTTATAGTCTATAGATTCTAAGTACAACATTATGAAAAGTCTTGTTACTTCTGATGAGATAACTAGGCCTTTTTATGAGGGAAAATGGGTAAGGGTAGAAATAATTATTTTGAAAAGTTCATTGGGCGGAATTGTTAGAATAGTGTTGTGAGGGGGAAGAGGCTACTGGAGACATTCTCCATGTCTGCTACAAGTACATCTGTGGCTGCACATGTCATCCTTACATTGACGCTTGTTTTAAGGCCTAAGGCCTATCTGCAAGGTTCTTAAGGTGACCACAAGTATACTGGACTAAAGTATACTCTCAGTATACAGCAAAAAAGGGGAGTTACACTTCTCAGTGTATATATATATCCACGTCTATCGTTGTGGTGTATTTTTAGACCGTTAAATAATTAAATTTTAAATCCCTACCTCCTTTCAAATTTGAACCATGACGGTTAACGGTATTGTCAACCGTCAAATAATTCAATTTCAAATGTCTTCCCGCTACTTGTTCTATTTGGGTGTTGGTGTCCATGCTTCTAATATTGCTGGGTTTGGTTCATACAGTTTAGCCACTACACCAAAATAAAAGTGGTTTGGAAGAGCTACAGTTGTATTTTAAACTTTATCTTGTATATATTTTAAGGTGTGGAGTCTCTTGGGGCCTCTATCTCTTTCTCTCTTCACGCTGAAGCTGTCTTTGTTCCTTCATGCTAAAGCTGTTTTTGTTTCTTGGCGCTGAAGCTGTTTTTGTTTCTTGACACTGAAGCTGTTTTTGTTTCTTGACGCTGAAGCTGTTTTTGTTTCTTGACGCTGAAGCTGTTTTTGTTTCTTGACGCTGAAGCTGTTTTTGTTTCTTGACGCTGAAGCTGTTTTTGTTTCTTGACGCTGAAGCTGTTTTTGTTTCTTGACGCTGAAGCTGTTTTTGTTTCTTGACGCTGAAGCTGTTTTTGTTTCTTGACGCTGAAGCTGTTTTTGTTTCTTGACGCTGAAGCTGTTTTTGTTTCTTGACGCTGAAGCTGTTTCTTCACGCTAAAACAGTCTGTCTTTCACCCTATTATTTGTTTTGTATAACCTTTTACTTGCAAATGCTACCAATAATTAAGTCTTAATTTCCTTCAAATATATGTTTTTAAGCAATGATTATTATGCATGGCAATGGGAAAAAAAGTATGGCAATGGGGGTAAAAAAGTATAGCAATGGGGGGTAAAAAAGTATGGCAAAGGGTAAAAATGTATGGCAATAGGGTAAACAAGTATGGCAATAGGGTAAAAAAGTATGGCAATAGGGTAAAAAAAGTATGGCAATAGGGTAAAAAAAGTATGGCAATAGGGTAAAAAAAGTATGGCAATAGGGTAAAAAAAGTATGGCAATAGGGTAAACAAGTATGGCAATAGGGTAAAAAAAGTATGGCAATAGGGTAAAAAAAGTATGGCAATAGGGTAAACAAGTATGGCAATAGGGTAAAAAAAGTATGGCAATAGGGTAAAAAAAGTATGGCAATGGGGCTAAAAATGCATGTGCATAGGTAAAACAGTGTTGGTAAACTCATGGCAATGTTGCAAACAATTATACTAAGATGTTTTATGCTGTTGCATCTGCCACGAGCTGTGTTGCCCTCAGCCTGGACCTGCGGGGGGGGAGGGGGTCTTTAAGATCACTAAGACAGTCTTTACTAAGTCTTGGATGGAGGGTGTCCAGTTCAGCCTTATGTGATTCAGCCTTTTGGATGACGCCAGCAGCCAGTGAGTCATATTAGAGTCGTAGATTAACGCCCATACGCACACACACACAGCCGGTGGCCAAGTGGACAGCACGCTGGACACGTGATCGTGTGGTTACGGGTTCGATCCCGGGCGCCGGCGAGAAACGATGGGCAGAATTTCTTTTACCCTGAATGCCTCTGTTACCTAGCAGTAAATAGGTACCTGGGAGTTAGACAGCTGCTACGGGCTGCTTCTTGTGTGTGTGTGTGTGTGTGTACTCACCTAGTTGTGTTTGCGGGGGTTGAGCTCTGGCTCTTTGGTCCCGCCTCTCAACCGTCAATCAACAGGTGTACAGAATCCTGAGCCTATTGGGCTCTATCATATCTACACTTGAAACTGTGTATGGAGTCAGCCTCCACCACAACACTTCCTAATGCATTCCATTTGTCAACCACTCTGACACTAAAAAAGTTCTTTCAAATATCTCTGTGGCTCATTTGGGCACTCAGTTTCCACCTGTGTCCCCTTGTGCTAAATAGACTGTCTTTATCAACCCTATCAATTCCCTTCAGAATCTTAAATGTGGTGATCATGTCTCCCCTAACTCTTCTGTCTTCCAGCGAAGTGAGGTTAAATTCCCATAGTCTCTCCTCGTAGCTCATACCTCACAGCTCGGGTACTAGTCTTGTGGCAAACCTTTGAACCTTTTCCAGTTTAGTCTTATCCTTCACTAGATATGGACTCCATGCTGGGGCTGCATGCTCCAGGATTGGCCTGACTTATGTGGTATACAAAGTTCTGAATGATTCTTTACACAAGTTTGTGAATGCCGTTCGTATGTTGGCCAGCCTGGCATATGCCGCTGATGTTATCCGCTTGATATGTGCTGCAAGAGACAGGTCTGGCGTGATATCAACCCCTAAGTCTTTTTCCTTCTTTGGCTTCTGATGATACTTTGTATCTGGCCTCCTGCTCCCTACACCTATCTCCATTACATTACATTTGGTTGGGTTAAACTCTAACAACCATTTGTTCGACCATTCCTTCAGCTTGTCTAGGTCTTCTTGAAACCTCAAACAGTCCTCTTCGGTTTTAATCCTTCTCATAATTTTAGCAGCGTCCGCAAACATTGAGAGAAATGAATCGATACCCTCCGGGAGATCATTTACATATATCAGAAACAAGATAGGACCGAGTACAGAGCCCTGTGGGACTCCACTGGTGACTTCACGCCAATTGGAGGTCTCACCCCCTCACCGTAACTCTCTGCTTCCTATTGCTTAGATACTCCCTTATCCACTGGAGCACCTTACCAGCTACACCTGCCTGTCTCTCCAGCTTATGTACCAGCCTCTTATGCGCACACACACACACACACAGTGTTGGAAGACAGAAGAGTTAGGGGGGACATGATCACCACATTCAAGATTCTGAAGGGAATTGATAAGGTAGATAAAGACAGTCTATTTAGCACATGGGGACCAAGCACAAGGGGACACAGGTGGAAACTGAGTGCCCAAATGAGCCACAGAGATATTTGAAAGAACTTGTTTATTGTCAGAGTGGTTGACAAATGGAATGCATTAGGAGGTGATGTGGTGGAGGCTGACTCCATACACAGTTTCAAGTGTAGATATGATAGAGCCCAATAGGCTCAGGAATCTGTACACCTGTTGATTGACGGTTGAGAGGCGGGACCAAACAGCCAGAGCTCAACCCCCGCAAACACAACTAGGTGAGTACAACTAGGTGAGTACACACACACACACACACACACACACACACACACACACACACACACACACGTCAGTTAGCCTAAATTCTCCAATATTCATTCATAAAACTGCCTCACGGGACTGCAACCTTATCAAACAAAGCTGTCAGGTATTTCTAACTGTCAACACAAATTAACAACTTAACATATCAATCATTGCAACTGTTGATAAATAGACACTAACTAACCTTGCTATGAGATATAAATACAAGTGCCAAATTTGATTCAGAAGGCAACTCCAGCGTGGCCTAGTCGGATAGAACAAGTTCCTAATCCGGATAGACCTGCGTTCGAGCCTGTCGGAACGGTTGCAAGTACAGGGCACAGATTTCTCTGTGTGTCCCCTCCTGTAGGAGCATCAGTTTCGATAGATTCTCTGGATAGCCGAAGATTGATTGACCGACTCCTTGGAATGTGGGGAAGGGTTGAAGTCCGGGGGGCCACGGACGGATACCTGGATCCACTGACCTCGGGCAGGTCTTTCAATCCACCTGGATTTCAGGTGGGGAGAAGGGAGGCAATTTGGGTCGACACAAATAGCTTCCTGGACCCAAAACCCCTTGGATACACGGACACGGACACTCACACGGACACGCACACGGACACTCATGGACTCTGACACGAACCGAAGGTTCGTGTCAGATAATAAGAAGGGAGTTGATAATATAATAAGGTTGTATAATAATAATATAATATAATATATAATAATAATAATAATATAATATATAATAATAATAATAATAATATAATAATAATAATAATAATATAATAACATAATTAGGTTGGTTAGGTTGGTTGGTTAGGTTAGGTCGGTTAGGTTAGGTCGGTTAGGTTAGGTTGCTCAGGTTAGGTTGCTCAGGTTAGGTTGCTCAGGTTAGGTTGCTCAGGTTACATTAGATGGTTAGATAGCTTAGGTTGCTTTGGTTGGTTAGGTTGGTTACGTTGGTTAGGTTGGTTGGTTAGGTTCCTTGGTTAGGTTGGTTGGTTAGGTTGGTTGGTTAGGTTAGATAGCTTAAGTTGGTTGGTTAGGTTAGTTAGGTTGGTTGGTTAGGTTGGTTGGTTAGGTTAGATTGCTTAGGTTGGTTGGTTGGTTAGGTTGGTTGGTTAGGTTAGATAGCTTAAGTTGGTTGGTTAGGTTAGTTAGGTTGGTTGGTTAGGTTGGTTGGTTAGGTTGGTTGGTTAGGTAGCTTGGTTAGGTTGCTTGGTTAGGTTAGATAGCTTAGGTTGGTTGGTTAGGTTAGATAGCTTAGGTTGGTTGGTTAGGTTAGATAGCTAAGATTGGTTGGATAGGTTGGTTGGTTAGGTTAGATAGCTTTGGTTAGTTAGGTTGGTTGGTTGGTTAAGTTAGGTTGGTTAGGTTAGGTTGGTTGCTTAGGTTGGTTGCTTAGGTTGGTTGGTTAGGTTGCTTACGTTGGTTAGGTTGGTTGGTTATTTTAGTTAGGTTGGTTGGTTATTTTAGTTAGGTTGGTTGGTTAGGTTAGATAGCTTACGTTGGTTAGGTTGGTTGGTTAGTTAGGTTGGTTGGTTTGTTGGTTAGGTTGGTTGAGTAGGTTGGTTGGTTAGGTTGGTTGGTTAGTTAGGTTGGTTGATTAGGTTGGTTGGTTAGTTAGGTTGGTTAGGTTGGTTGGTTAGGTTGGTTGGTTGGTTAGGTTGGTTAGGTTAGGTTGGTTAGGTTGGTTGGTTAGGTTAAGTTGGTTACGTTATTACGTTGGTTAGGTTGGTTGGTTACGTTGGTTAGGATGTTTGGTTACGTTGGTTAGGATAGGTGGTTACGTTGGTTGGTTAGGTTAGGTTGGTTGGGTTGGTTGGTTAGGTTAGATAGCTTAGGTTAGATAGCTTAGGTTGGTTGGTTAGGTTAGATAGCTAAGGTTGGTTGGATAGGTTGGTTGGTTAGGTTAGATAGCGTAGGTTGGTTGGTTAGGTTGGTTGGTTGGTTAGTTAGGTTGCTTTGTTAGGTTAGTTAGGTTGGTTGGTTGGTTAGGTTAGGTTGCTTAGGTTGGTTGCTTAGGTTGGTTGCTTAGGTTGGTTGGTTACGTTGGTTAGGTTGGTTGGTTACATTGGTTAAGTTGGTTGGTTAGGTTGGTTGGTTACGTTGGTTAGACTGGTTGGTTAGGTTAGGTTGGATGGTTGGTTGGTTGAGTTAGGTTAGGTTGGTTGGTTAGGTTGCTTGGTTAGGTTGGTTGATTAGGTTCCTTGGTTAGGTTGGTTGGTTAGGTTGCTTGGTTAGGTTGGTTGGTTAGGTTGGTTGGTTAGGTTCCTTGGTTAGGTTAGATAGGCTACCAACAATTACAGCCCTTTGTCTATTTCTATTTCTACAAACCTAGCCTAAACTAACCTAACTTAACCTGCAAACCTAGCCTATTTCATAGTCAAAACAAACATAACCTAATCTAAGCTAACCTAACGTAACTAACTCCTGGATACCTATTTACTGTTAGGTGAATAGATGTATTCGGTGATAGGAAACGCTACCTACAATTACAGCCCTTCTTCTTTTTCTATTTCTACAAACCTAGCCTATTTCCTAGCCTAAACTAACCTAACCTAACCTAATCTAACTAACTCCTGGATACCTATTTACTGCTACGTGAACAGAAAAGACACGCTACCAACAATTACTGCCCTATTTCTATTTCAACAAAAATAGCCTATTTCTTAGCCTAAACTAATCTAACCTAATTAAACCTAACCTAACCTAATCTAACCTTACCTATATATATACTTCACTACTCACTAACATCATCACTACCACACTACTCACTAACATCATCACTACCTCACTACTCACCATCATCATCATTACCTCACTACTCACCATCACTACCACACTACTCACCATCATCACTACCTCACTACTCACCATCACTACCACACTACTCACCATCATCACTACCTCACTACTCACCATCATCACTACTACACTACTCACCATCATCATCATTACCTCACTACTCACCATCACTACCACACTACTCAACATCATCACTACCTCACTACTCACCATCACTACCACACTACTCACCATAATCACTACCTCACTACTCACCATCATCATCACTACTTCTCTACTCACCATTATCACTACCCACCATCATCACTACCACACTACTCATAAACATCATCACTACCACACTACTCGGTGAGTAGTGTGGTAGTGATAGTGAGTAGTGATGATGGTGAGTAGTGAGGTAGTGATGATGATGGTGAGTAGTGTGGTAGTGAAGATGATGGTGAGTAGTGTGGTAGTGATGATGATAGTGAATAGTGTGGCAGTGATGATGATAGTGAGTAGTGAGGTAGTGATGATGATGGTGAGTAGTGTGGTAGAGATGATGATGGTGAGTAGTGTGGTATTGATGATGGTGAGTAGTGAGGTAGTGATGATGATAGTGAGTAGTGAGGTAGTGATGATGATGGTGAGTAGTGAGGTAGTGATGATGATGGTGAGAAGTGATGATAATGAGTAGTGTGGTAGTGATGATGGTGAGTAGTGAGGTAGTGATGATGATGGTGAGTAGTGAGGTAGTGATGATGATGGTGAGTAGTGTGGTAGTGATGATGATGGTGAGTAGTGTGGTAGTGATGATGATAGTGATGTAGTGATGATGGTGAGTAGTGAGGTAAAGATGATGATGGTGAGTAGTGTGGTAGTGATGATGATAGTGAATAGTGTGGTAGTGATGATGATAGTGAGTAGTGTAGTAGTGATGATGGTGAATAGAGTGGTAGTGATGATGGTGGTGAGAAGTGATGATAGTGAGTAGTGATGATGATAGTGAATATTGTGGTAGTGATGATGATGGTGAGTAGTGTGGTAGTGATTATGATAGTGAGGTAGTGATGATGATAGTGAGTAGTGAGGTAGTGATGATGATAGTGAATAGTGTGGTAGTGATGATGATGGTGAGTAGTGTGGTAGTGATAATGATAGTGAATAGTGTGGTAGTGATGATGATGGTGAGTAGTGACCACAAGTATACTGGACTAAAGTATACTCTCAGTATACAGCAAAAAAGGGGAGTTACACTTCTCAGTGTATATATATATCCACGTCTATCGTTGTCGTGTATTTTTAGACCGTTAAATAATTAAATTTTAAATCCCTACCTCCTTTCAAATTTGAACCATGACGGTTAACGGTATTGTCAACCGTCAAATAATTCAATTTCAAATGTCTTCCCGCTACTTGTTCTATTTGGGTGTTGGTGTCCATGCTTCTAATATTGCTGGGTTTGGTTCATACAGTTTAGCCACTACACCAAAATAAAAGTGGTTTGGAAGAGCTACAGTTGTATTTTAAAATTTATCTTGTATATATTTTAAGGTGTGGAGTCTCTTGGGGCCTCTATCTCTTTCTCTCTTCACGCTGAAGCTGTCTTTGTTCCTTCATGTTAAAGCTGTTTTTGTTTCTTGGCGCTGAAGCTGTTTTTGTTCCTTCATGTTAAAGCTGTCTTTGTTTCTTGGCGCTGAAGCTGTTTTTGTTCCTTCATGCTAAAGCTGTTTTTGTTTCTTGGCGCTGAAGCTGTTTTTGTTTCTTGACGCTGAAGCTGTTTTTGTTTCTTGACGCTGAAGCTGTTTTTGTTTCTTGACGCTGAAGCTGTTTTTGTTTCTTGACGCTGAAGCTGTTTTTGTTTCTTGACGCTGAAGCTGTTTTTGTTTCTTGACGCTGAAGCTGTTTTTGTTTCTTGACGCTGAAGCTGTTTTTGTTTCTTGACGCTGAAGCTGTTTTTGTTTCTTGACGCTGAAGCTGTTTTTGTTTCTTGACGCTGAAGCTGTTTTTGTTTCTTGACGCTGAAGCTGTTTTTGTTTCTTGACGCTGAAGCTGTTTTTGTTTTTTGACGCTGAAGCTGTTTTTGTTTCTTGACGCTGAAGCTGTTTTTGTTTCTTGACGCTGAAGCTGTTTTTGTTTCTTGACGCTGAAGCTGTTTTTGTTTCTTGACGCTGAAGCTGTTTTTGTTTCTTGACGCTGAAGCTGTTTTTGTTTCTTGACGCTGAAGCTGTTTTTGTTTCTTGACGCTGAAGCTGTTTTTGTTTCTTGACGCTGAAGCTGTTTTTGTTTCTTGACGCTGAAGCTGTTTTTGTTTCTTGACGCTGAAGCTGTTTCTTCACGCTAAAACAGTCTGTCTTTCACGCTATTATTTGTTTTGTATAACCTTTTACTTGCAAATGCTACCAATAATTAAGTCTTAATTTCCTTCAAATATATGTTTTTAAGCAATGATTATTATGCATGGCAATGGGAAAAAAAGTATGGCAATGGGGGTAAAAAAGTATGGCAATGGGGGTAAAAAAGTATGGCAATGGGGGGTAAAAAAGTATGGCAAAGGGTAAAAATGTATGGCAATAGGGTAAAAAAGTATGGCAATAGGGTAAAAAAAGTATGGCAATAGGGTAAAAAAAGTATGGCAACAGGGTAAAAAAAGTATGGCAATAGGATAAAAAAAGTATGGCAATAGGGTAAAAAAAGTATGGCAATAGGGTAAAAAAAGTATGGCAATAGGGTAAAAAAAGTATGGCAATAGGGTAAAAAAAATATGGCAATAGGGTAAACAAGTATGGCAATAGGGTAAAAAAAGTATGGCAATAGGGTAAAAAAGTATGGCAATAGGGTAAAAAAAGTATGGCAATGGGGCTAAAAATGCATGTGCATAGGTAAAACAGTGTTGGTAAACTCATGGCAATGTTGCAAACAATTATACTAAGATGTTTTATGCTGTTGCATCTGCCACGAGCTGTGTTGCCCTCAGCCTGGACCTGCGGGGGGGGAGGGGGTCTTTAAGATCACTAAGACAGTCTTTACTAAGTCTTGGATGGAGGGTGTCCAGTTCAGCCTTATGTGATTCAGCCTTTTGGATGACGCCAGCAGCCAGTGAGTCATATTAGAGTCGTAGATTAACGCCCATACGCACACACACACAGCCGGTGGCCAAGTGGACAGCACGCTGGACACGTGATCGTGTGGTTACGGGTTCGATCCCGGGCGCCGGCGAGAAACGATGGGCAGAATTTCTTTTACCCTGAATGCCTCTGTTACCTAGCAGTAAATAGGTACCTGGGAGTTAGACAGCTGCTACGGGCTGCTTCTTGTGTGTGTGTGTGTACTCACCTAGTTGTGTTTGCGGGGGTTGAGCTCTGGCTCTTTGGTCCCGCCTCTCAACCGTCAATCAACAGGTGTACAGAATCCTGAGCCTATTGGGCTCTATCATATCTACACTTGAAACTGTGTATGGAGTCAGCCTCCACCACAACACTTCCTAATGCATTCCATTTGTCAACCACTCTGACACTAAAAAAGTTCTTTCAAATATCTCTGTGGCTCATTTGGGCACTCAGTTTCCACCTGTGTCCCCTTGTGCTAAATAGACTGTCTTTATCTACCCTATCAATTCCCTTCAGAATCTTAAATGTGGTGATCATGTCCCCCCTAACTCTTCTGTCTTCCACCGAAGTGAGGTTAAATTCCCATAGTCTCTCCTCGTAGCTCATACCTCACAGCTCGGGTACTAGTCTGGTGGCAAACCTTTGAACCTTTTCCAGTTTAGTCTTATCCTTCACTAGATATGGACTCCATGCTGGGGCTGCATACTCCAGGATTGGCCTGACTTATGTGGTATACAAAGTTCTGAATGATTCTTTACACAAGTTTGTGAATGCCGTTCGTATGTTGGCCAGCCTGGCATATGCCGCTGATGTTATCCGCTTGATATGGGCTGCAGGAGACAGGTCTGGCGTGATATCAACCCCTAAGTCTTTTTCCTTCTTTGACTTCTGAAGAATTTCCTCTCCCAGATGATACCTTGTATCTGGCCTCCTGCTCCCTACACCTATCTCCATTACATTACATTTGGTTGGGTTAAACTCTAACAACCATTTGTTCGACCATTCCTTCAGCTTGTCTAGGTCTTCTTGAAACCTCAAACAGTCCTCTTCGGTTTTAATCCTTCTCATAATTTTAGCAGCGTCCGCAAACATTGAGAGAAATGAATCGATACCCTCCGGGAGATCATTTACATATATCAGAAACAAGATAGGACCGAGTACAGAGCCCTGTGGGACTCCACTGGTGACTTCACGCCAATCGGAGGTCTCACCCCCTCACCGTAACTCTCTGCTTCCTATTGCTTAGATACTCCCTTATCCACTGGAGCACCTTACCAGCTACACCTGCCTGTCTCTCCAGCTTATGTACCAGCCTCTTATGCGCACACACACACACACACAGTGTTGGAAGACAGAAGAGTTAGGGGGGACATGATCACCACATTCAAGATTCTGAAGGGAATTGATAAGGTAGATAAAGACAGTCTATTTAGCACAAGGGGACCAAGCACAAGGGGACACAGGTGGAAACTGAGTGCCCAAATGAGCCACAGAGATATTTGAAAGAACTTGTTTATTGTCAGAGTGGTTGACAAATGGAATGCATTAGGAGGTGATGTGGTGGAGGCTGACTCCATACACAGTTTCAAGTGTAGATATGATAGAGCCCAATAGGCTCAGGAATCTGTACACCTGTTGATTGACGGTTGAGAGGCGGGACCAAAGAGCCAGAGCTCAACCCCCGCAAACACAACTAGGTGAGTACAACTAGGTGAGTACACACACACACACACACACACACACACAATGTCAGTTAGCCTAAATTCTCCAATATTCATTCATAAAACTGCCTCACGGGACTGCAACCTTATCAAACAAAGCTGTCAGGTATTTCTAACTGTCAACACAAATTAACAACTTAACATATCAATCATTGCAACTGTTGATAAATAGACACTAACTAACCTTGCTATGAGATATAAATACAAGTGCCAAATTTGATTCAGAAGGCAACTCCAGCGTGGCCTAGTCGGATAGAACAAGTTCCTAATCCGGATAGACCTGCGTTCGAGCCTGTCGGAACGGTTGCAAGTACAGGGCACAGATTTCTCTGTGTGTCCCCTCCTGTAGGAGCATCAGTTTCGATAGATTCTCTGGATAGCCGAAGATTGATTGACCGACTCCTTGGAATGTGGGGAAGGGTTGAAGTCCGGGGGGCCACGGACGGATACCTGGATCCACTGACCTCGGGCAGGTCTTTCAATCCACCTGGATTTCAGGTGGGGAGAAGGGAGGCAATTTGGGTCGACACAAATAGCTTCCTGGACCCAAAACCCCATGGATACACGGACACTCACACGGACACGCACACGGACACTCATGGACTCTGACACGAACCTTCGGTTCGTGTCAGATAATAAGAAGTGAGTTGATAATATAATAAGTTTGTATAATAATAATATAATATATAATAATAATAATAATAATATAATATAATATATAATAATAATAATAATATAATAATAATAATAATATAATAACATAATTAGGTTGGTTAGGTTGGTTGGTTAGGTTGGTTGGTTAGGTTAGGTCGGTTAGGTTGCTCAGGTTAGGTTGCTCAGGTTAGGTTGCTCAGGTTAGGTTGGTTGGATTGGTTAGGTTGCTTAGGTTGGTTGGATAGGTTAGATTGCTTAGGTTGGTTAGGTTGGTTGGTTAGGTTAGATAGCTTACGTTGGTTAGGTTGGTTGGTTAGGTTGGTTGGTTAGGTTGCTTGGTTAGGTTGGTTGGTTATGTTAGATAGCTTAGGTTGGTTGGTTAGGTTAGATAGCTTACGTTGGTTAGGTTGGATGGTTAGGTTGCTTGGTTAGGTTGCTTGGTTAGGTTAGATAGCTTAAGTCTGTTGGTTAGGTTAGTTAGGTTGGTTGGTTAGGTTAGTTAGGTTAAATTGCTTAGGTTGGTTGGTTGGTTAGGTTAGATTGCTTAGGTTGGTTGGTTGGTTAGGTTGGTTGGTTGGTTGGTTTGGTTAGGTTGGGTTGGTTGGTTAGGTTAGGTTAGGTTGGTTGGTTAGGTTAGATAGCTTAGGTTGGTTAGTTAGGTTAGATAGCTAAGGTTGGTTGAGTTGGTTGGTTAGGTTAGGTTGCATAGGTTAGGTTGCTCAGGTTAGGTTATGTTGCTCAGGTTAGGTTGCTTAGGTTAAATTGCTCAGGTTAGGTTGCTCAGGTTAGGTTGCTTAGGTTAAATTGCTCAGGTTAGGTTAGGTTGCTCAGGTTAGGTTGCTCAGGTTAGGTTGCTTAGGTTAGGTTGCTCAGGTTAGGTTGCTTAGGTTAAATTGCTCAGGTTAGGTTAGGTTGCTCAGGTTAGGTTGCTCAGGTTAGGTTGCTCAGGTTAGATTGCTTAGGTTAGGTTGCTCAGGTTAGGTTGGTTAGGTTACTCAGGTTAGGTTGGTCAGGTTAGGTTGCTCAGGTTAGGTTGCTCAGGTTAGGTTGCTCAGGTTAGGTTGCTCAGGTTACATTAGGTTAGGTTAGGTTGCTTGGTTAGGTTGGTTGATTAGGTTCTTCGGTTAGGTTGGTTGGTTAGGTTGGTTGGTTAGGTTGGTTGGTTAGGTTAGGTTGGTTGGTTAGGTTAGGTTGCTTAGGTTGGTTGGATAGGTTAGATAGCTTAGGTTAGTTGGTTAGGTTAGATAGCATAGGTTGGTTGGTTAGGTTAGGTTGCTTAGGTTGGTTACGTTGGTTAGGTTGTTTGGTTAGGTTAGATAGCTTACGTTGGTTAGGTTGCTTGGTTAGGTTGGTTGGTTAGGTTAGATTGCTTAGGTTGGTTGGTTGGTTAGGTTGGTTGGTTAGGTTGGTTGGTTGGTTGGTTTGGTTAGGTTGGGTTGGTTGGTTAGGTTAGGTTAGGTTGGTTGGTTAGGTTAGATAGCTTAGGTTGGTTGGTTAGGTTAGATAGCTAAGGTTGGTTGGGTTGGTTGGTTAGGTTGGTTTGTTAGGTTGGTTAGGTTGGTTTGTTAGGTTGGTTAGGTTAGGTTGCTTAGGTTGGTTGCTTAGGTTGCTTAGGTTGGTTATGTTGGTTAGGTTGGTCGGTTGGTTAGTTAGGTTGGTTGGTTAGGTTAGATAGCTTACGTTGGTTAGGTTGGTTGGTTAGTTAGGTTGGTTCGTTAGGTTGGTTGGTTAGATAGCTTAGGTTGGTTGGTTAGGTTCCTTGGTTAGGTTGGTTGGTTAGGTTGGTTGGTTAGGTTGCTTGGTTAGATTAGATAGCTTAGGTTGGTTGGTTAGGTTAGTTACGTTGGTTGGTTAGGTTAGATAGTTTACGTTGGTTAGGTTGGTTGGTTAGTTAGGTTGGTTGGTTAGATAGCTTAGGTTGGTTGATTAGGTTAGTTGGTTAGGTTGGTTGGTTAGGTTGGTTTGGTTAGGTTGGTTAGGTTAAGTTGGTTACGTTATTACATTGGTTAGGTTGGTTGGTCACGTTGGTTAGATTGGTTGGTTGGTTGGTTAGGTTAGGTTAGGTTAGTTTGGTTGGTTAGGTTAGGTTAGGTTGGTTAGGTTAGGTTGGTTGGTTAGGTTGGTTGATTAGGTTGCTTGGTTAGGTTGGTTGGTTAGGTTGGTTGATTAGGTTGCTTGGTTAGGTTAGATAGCTTAGGTTGGTTGGTTAAATTAGATAGCTTAGGTTGGTTGGTTAGGTTAGATAGCTTAGGTTGCTTGGTTAGGTTAGATAGCTAAGGTTGGTTGGATAGGTTAGATAGCTTAGGTTGTTTGGTTAGGTTGGTTGGTTAGTTAGGTTGGTTTGTTAGGTTGGTTAGGTTGGTTGGTTGGTTAGTTTGGTTGGTTGGTTAGGTTAGGTTGGTTAGGGAAGGTTGGTTAGGTTAGGTTGGTTAGGTTAGGTTGCTTAGGTTGGTTGCTTAGGTTGGTTACGTTGGTTAGGTTGGTTGGTTACGTTGGTTAGGTTGGTTGGTTAGGTTAGTTGGTTGGTTAGGTTAGGTTAGGTTGGTTACGTTGGTTGGTTACGTTGGTTAGGATGGTTGGTTACGTTGGTTAGGTTAGGTTGGGTTGGTTGGTTAGGTTAGGTTAGGTTGGTTCGTTAGGTTGCTTGGATAGGTTGGTTGATTAGGTTGCTTGGTTAGGTTGCTTGGTTAGGTAGCTTGGTTAGGTTGGTTGGTTAGGTTGCTTGGTTAGGTTGCTTGGTTAGGTTGGTTGGTTAGGTTGCTTGGTTAGGTTGCTTGGTTAGGTTGGTTGGTTAGGTTGCTTGGTTAGGTTGCTTGGTTAGGTAGCTTGGTTAGGTTGCTTGGTTAGGTTAGATAGCTTAGGTTGGTTAGTTAGGTTAGATAGCTTAGGTTGGTTGGTTAGGTTAGATAGCTTAGGTTGGTTGGTTAGGTTAGATAGCTAAGGTTGGTTGGATAGGTTGGTTGGTTAGGTTAGATAGCTTAGGTTGGTTGGTTAGGTTGGTTGGTTAGTTAGGTTGGTTTGTTAGGTTGGTTGGTTGGTTAGGTTGGTTGGTTAAGTTAGGTTGGTTAGGTTAGGTTGCTTAGGTTGGTTGCTTAGGTTGGTTGCTTAGGTTGGTTGGTTAGGTTGGTTACGTTGGTTAGGTTGGTTGGTTAGGTTAGTTAGGTTGGTTGGTTAGGTTAGATAACTTACGTTGGTTAGGTTGGTTGGTTAGTTAGGTTGGTTAGTTAGATAGGTAAGGTTGGTTAGGTTGATTGATTGGTTAGGTTCCTTGGTTAGGTTGGTTGGTTAGGTTGCTTGGTTAGGTTGGTTGGTTAGGTTGCTTGGTTAGGTTAGATAGCTAAGGTTGGTTGGATAGGTTAGATAGCTTAGGTTGTTTGGTTAGGTTGGTTGGTTAGTTAGGTTGGTTTGTTAGGTTGGTTAGGTTGGTTGGTTGGTTAGTTTGGTTGGTTGGTTAGGTTAGGTTAGGTTGGTTACGTTGGTTGGTTACGTTGGTTAGGATGGTTGGTTACGTTGGTTAGGTTAGGTTGGGTTGGTTGGTTAGGTTAGGTTAGGTTGGTTCGTTAGGTTGCTTGGATAGGTTGGTTGATTAGGTTGCTTGGTTAGGTTGCTTGGTTAGGTAGCTTGGTTAGGTTGGTTGGTTAGGTTGCTTGGTTAGGTTGCTTGGTTAGGTTGGTTGGTTAGGTTGCTTGGTTAGGTTGCTTGGTTAGGTTGGTTGGTTAGGTTGCTTGGTTAGGTTGCTTGGTTAGGTAGCTTGGTTAGGTTGCTTGGTTAGGTTAGATAGCTTAGGTTGGTTAGTTAGGTTAGATAGCTTAGGTTGGTTGGTTAGGTTAGATAGCTTAGGTTGGTTGGTTAGGTTAGATAGCTAAGGTTGGTTGGATAGGTTGGTTGGTTAGGTTAGATAGCTTAGGTTGGTTGGTTAGGTTGGTTGGTTAGTTAGGTTGGTTTGTTAGGTTGGTTGGTTGGTTAGGTTGGTTGGTTAAGTTAGGTTGAATAGGTTAGGTTGCTTAGGTTGGTTGCTTAGGTTGGTTGCTTAGGTTGGTTGGTTAGGTTGGTTACGTTGGTTAGGTTGGTTGGTTAGGTTAGTTAGGTTGGTTGGTTAGGTTAGATAACTTACGTTGGTTAGGTTGGTTGGTTAGTTAGGTTGGTTAGTTAGATAGGTAAGGTTGGTTAGGTTGATTGATTAGTTAGGTTCCTTGGTTAGGTTGGTTGGTTAGGTTGCTTGGTTAGGTTGGTTGGTTAGGTTGCTTGGTTAGGTTAGATAGCTTAGGTTGGTTGGTTAGGTTAGTTAGGTTGGTTGGTTAGGTTAGATAGTTCACGTTGGTTAGGTTGGTTGGTTAGTTAGGTTGGTTAGTTAGGTTGGTTGATTAGGTTGGTTGGTTAGTTAGGTTGGTTAGTTAGGTTGGTTAGTTAGGTTGGTTGATTAGGTTGGTTGGTTAGTTAGGTTGGTTGGTTTGTTGGTTAGGTTCGTTGGTTAGGTTCGTTGGTTCGTTAGGTTAGGTTGGTTGGTTAGGTTAGGTTGGTTACGTTATTACGTTGGTTGGTTACGTTGGTTAGGATGTTGGTTACGTTGGTTAGGATGGTTGGTTACGTTGGTTAGGTTGGTTGGTTAGGTTAGGTTGGTTGGGTTGGTTGGTTAGGTTAGATAGCTTAGGTTGGTTGGTTAGGTTAGTTACGTTGGTTGGTTAGGTTAAATAGTTTACGTTGGTTAGGTTGGTTGGTTAGTTAGGTTGGTTGGTTAGATAGCTTAGGTTGGTTGGTTAGGTTGGTTGGTTAGGTTGGTTGGTTAGGTTGGTTGGTTAGTTAGGTTGGTTGGTTAGATAGCTTAGGTTGATTGGTTAGGTTGGTTGGTTAGTTAGGTTGGTTTGTTAGGTTGGTTAGGTTGATTGGTTGGTTGGTTAGGTTAGGTTGCTTAGGTTGGTTGCTTAGGTTGGTTGCTTAGGTTGGTTACGTTGGTTAGGTTGGTTGGTTACGTTGGTTAGGTTGGTTGGTTACATTGGTTAGGTTGGTTGGTTACATTGGTTAGGTTGGTTGGTTAGGTTGGTTGGTTAGGTTGGTTGGTTACGTTGGTTAGGTAGGTTGGTTAGGTTAGGTTGGTTGGTTGGTTGGGTTGGTTGAGTTAGGTTAGGTTGGTTGGTTAGGTTGCTTGGTTAGGTTGGTTGATTAGGTTCCTTGGTTAGGTTGGTTGGTTAGGTTGCTTGGTTAGGTTCCTTGGTTAGGTTAGATAGGCTACCAACAATTACAGCCCTTTGTCTATTTCTATTTCTACAAACCTAGCCTAAACTAACCTAACTTAACCTGCAAACCTAGCCTATTTCCTAGTCAAAACAAACATAACCTAATCTAAGCTAACCTAACCTAACCTAACGTAACTAACTCCTGGATACCTGTTTACTGTTAGGTGAATAGATGTATTCGGTGATAGGAAACGCTACCTACAATTACAGCCCTTCTTCTTTTTCTATTTCTACAAACCTAGCCTATTTCCTAGCCTAAACTAACCTAACCTAACCTAATCTAACTAACTCCTGGATACCTATTTACTGCTACGTGAACAGAGAAGACACGCTACCAACAATTACTGCCCTATTTCTATTTCAACAAAAATAGCCTATTTCTTAGCCTAAACTAATCTAACCTAATTAAACCTAACCTAACCTAATCTAACCTTACCTATATATATACTTCACTACTCACTAACATCATCACTACCACACTACTCACCATCATCATCATTACCTCACTACTCACCATCACTACCACACTACTCACCATCATCACTACCTCACTACTCACCATCATCATCACTACTTCTCTACTCACCACCATCATCATTTCCTCACTACTCACTAACATCATCATCATCACTACTCACCATTATCACTACCCACCATTATCACTACCACACTTCTCATAAACATCATCACTACTCACTATCATCATCACTACCACACTACTCGGTGAGTAGTGTGGTAGTGATAGTGAGTAGTGATGATGGTGAGTAGTGAGGTAGTGATGATGATGGTGAGTAGTGTTGTAGTGATGATGATAGTGAATAGTGTGGTAGTGATGATGATAGTGAATAGTGTGGTAGTGATGATGATAGTGAGTAGTGAGGTAGTGATGATGATGGTGAAGTGTGGTAGTGATGATGATGGTGAGTAGTGTGGTAGTGATGATGATGGTGAAGTGTGGTAGTGATGATGGTGAGTAGTGGGGTAGTGATGATGATAGTGAAGTGTGGTAGTGATGATTATAATGAGTAGTGTGGTAGTGATGATGATGGTGAGTAGTGAGGTAGTGATGATGATGGTGAGTAGTGTGGTAGTGATGATGATGGTGAGTAGTGAGGTAGTGATGATGATGGTGAGTAGTGTGGTAGTGATGATGATGGTGAGTAGTGATGATGGTGGTGAGTAGTGTGGTAGTGATGATGATGGTGAGTAGTGAGGTAGTGATGATGATGGTGAATAGTGTGGTAGTGATGATGATAGTGAGTAGTGAGGTAGTGATGATGGTGACAAGTGATGATAATGAGTAGTGTGGTAGTGATGATGGTGAGTAGTGAGGTAGTGATGATGATAGTGAGAAGTGATGATTATGGTGAGTAGTGAGGTAGTGATGATGATGGTGAGTAGTGTGGTAGTGATGATGATAGTGATGTAGTGTGGTAGTGATGATGGTTAGTAGTGAGGTAGTGATGATTATGGTGAGTAGTGTGGTAGTGATGATGATGGTGAGTAGTGAGGTAGTGATGATGATGGTGAATAGTGTGGTAGTGATGATGATAGTGAGTAGTGAGGTAGTGATGATGGTGAGAAGTGATGATAATGAGTAGTGTGGTAGTGATGATGGTGAGTAGTGAGGTAGTGATGATGATAGTGAGTAGTGAGGTAGTGATGATTATGGTGAGTAGTGAGGTAGTGATGATGATGGTGAGTAGTGAGGTAGTGATGATGATGGTGAGTAGTGTGGTAGTGATGATGATAGTGAGTAGTGTGGTAGTGATGATGGTGAGTAGTGAAGTAGTGATGATGATAGTGAGTAGTGAAATAGTGATGATTATGGTGAGTAGTGAGGTAGTGATGATGATGGTGAGTAGTGTGGTAGTGATGATGATGGTGAGTAGTGTGGTAGTGATGATGATAGTGATGTAGTGATGATGGTGAGTAGTGAGGTAAAGATGATGATAGTGAATAGTGTGGTAGTGATGATGATGGTGAGAAGTGATGATAGTGAGTCGTGATGATGATAGTGAATAGTGTGGTAGTGATGATGAAGTGAGTAGTGTGGTAGTGATTATGATAGTGAGGTAGTGATGATGATAGTGAGTAGTGAGGTAGTGATGATGATGGTGAGTAGTGTGGTAGTGATAATGATAGTGAATAGTGTGGTAGTGATAATGATAGTGAATAGTGTGGTAGTGATAATGATAGTGAGTAGTGAGGTAGTGATGATGATAGTGAGTAGTGATGATGGTGAGTAGTGAGGTAGTGATGATGATGGTGAGTAGTGAGGTAGTGATAATGATAGTGAGTAGTGAGGTAGTGATGATGATGGTGAGTAGTGTGGTAGTGATGTTGATGGTGAGTAGTGATAGAAGTGATGATAGTGAGTAGTGTGGTAGTGATGATGATGGTGAGTAGTGTATTAGTGATGATGATAGTGAGTAGTGAGGTAGTTATGATGATGGTGAGTAGTGTGGTAGTGATGATGATGGTGAATAGTGAGGTAGTGATGATGATAGTGAATAGTGTGGTAGTGATGATGATGGTGAGTAGTGTGGTAGTGATGCTGATGGTGAGAAGTGATGATAGTGAGTAGTGTGGTAGTGATGATGGTGAGTAGTGTGGTAGTGATGATGATAGTGAGTAGGGAGGTAGTGATGATGTTTATGAGTAGTGTGGTAGTGATGATGGTGAGTAGTGAGGAAGTGATGATGTTAGTGAGTAGTGAGGTAGTGATGATGGTGAGTAGTGTGGTAGTGATGGTGAGTAGTGAGGTAATGATGATGATGGTGATTAGAGAGGGAGTGATGATGATGGTGAGGTAGTGATGATGATGGTGAGTATTGAGGAAGCGATGATGTTAGTGAGTAGTGAGGTAGTGATGATGGTGAGTAGTGTGGTAGTGATGGTGAGTAGTGAGGTAATGATGATGATGGTGAGTAGTGTGGTAGTGATGATGTTAGTGAGTAGTGAAGTATATATATAGGTAAGGTTAGATTAGGTTAGGTTAGGTTTAATTAGGTTAGATTAGTTTAGGCTAAGAAATAGGCTATTTTTGTTGAAATAGAAATAGGGCAGTAATTGTTGGTAGCGTGTCTTCTCTGTTCATGTAGCAGTAAATAGGTATCCAGGAGTTAGTTAGATTACCTTAGGTTAGGTTAGTTTAGGCTAGGAAATAGGCTAGGTTTGTAGAAATAGAAAAAGAAGAAGGGCTGTAATTGTAGGTAGTGTTTCCTATCACCGAATACATCTATTCACCTAACAGTAAATAGGTATCCAGGAGTTAGTTACGTTAGGTTAGCTTAGATTAGGTTATGTTTGTTTTGACTAGGAAATAGGCTAGGTTTGCAGGTTAAGTTAGGTTAGTTTAGGCTAGGTTTGTAGAAATAGAAATAGAAAAGGGCTGTAATTGTTGGTAGCCTTTCCTATCACCGAATGCCTCTGTTCACCTATCAGTAAATAGGTATCCAGGAGTTAGTAAGCTAGCTACTTGGGGCGTGGTGAGTGAGTGAGGGTTAGTTAGTCACTAAAAAAACCTTAATTAGAACCACTAATTTGGGTGTTTGGATATAAGTCTAACATGTGTATGTATAAAGTGCCTGTCTGCCTGTCCCCCGACTCAATGATGATACAAGTATTGACTAAATGAAGCCTAAGAGAGCATATGCAAGGCCTAAGATGAGTCATTTGTCAGCAGCAACTTGTGCGAGATCAATGGCAGCGGTGGCATCCCAACATTTCTATTTTGGAGCAACAGTAGTAGTAGTAGTAGTAGTAGTAGTAGTCCATTTGTTGTTAGTTAATTTGACTAAATAGTTGCAATAAGTACTATCATTAATGGAGAATTGGCTGCTATGTGTGAGTATCCTCCGCCTGCCCGCCTGCCGCAGTTACCATTATCTTGACTCACTCACTCACTCACATGTGATTACTTACTACTTGTATACAATAGCAACGGCCATACTACCTACCTACCTATCACCTTGAGAACACTGCGTCTCCTCCCATACATCTGTCAGGTTAAACACCGTTGACTTTGGTTACTACTAGGATGGGTGACCTGCCTGGGAACACCAACTGCTGCTGCTGTTAGTATACATATTTGGGCAGTCTCCGTGGGTCAGTGTGTGTGTGTGTGTGTGTGTGTGTGTGTGTGTGTGCGCATAAGAGGCTGGTACATAAGCTGGAGAGACAGGCAGGTGTAGCTGGTAAGGTGCTCCAGTGGATAAGGGAGTATCTAAGCAATAGGAAGCAGAGAGTTACAGTGAGGGGTGAGACCTCCGATTGGCGTGAAGTCACCAGTGGAGTCCCACAGGGCTCTGTACTCGGTCCTATTTTGTTTCTGATATATGTAAATGATCTCCCGGAGGGTATCGATTCATTTCTCTCACTGTTTGCGGACGCTGCTAAAATTATGAGAAGGATTAAAACAGAAGAGGACTGTTTGAGGCTTCAAGAAGACCTAGACAAGCTGAAGGAATGGTCGAACAAATGGTTGTTAGAGTTTAACCCAACCAAATGTAATGTAATGAAGATAGGTGTAGGGAGCAGGAGGCCAGATACAAGGTATCATCTGGGAGAGGAAATTCTTCAGGAGTCAGAGAAGGAAAAAGACTTAGGGGTTGATATCACGCCAAACCTGTCTCCTGTAGCACATATCAAGCGGATAACATCAGCGGCATATGCCAGGCTGGCCAACATACGAACGGCATTCACAAACTTGTGTAAAGAATCATTCAGAACTTTGTATACCACATATGTCAGGCCAATCCTGGAGTATGCAGCCCCAGCATGGAGTCCATTTCTAGTCAAGGATAAGACTAAACTGGAAAAGGTTCAAAAGTTTGCCACCAAACTAGTACCCGAGCTGAGAGGTATGAGCTACGAGGAGAGAGTACGGGAATTAAACCTCACTTCGGTGGAAGACAGAAGAGTTAGGGGGACATGATCACCACATTTAAGATTCTGAAGGGAATTGATAGGGTAGATAAAGACAGTCTATTTAGCACAAGGGGACACAGGTGGAAACTGAGTGCCCAAATGAGCCACAGAGATATTAGAAAGAACTTTTTTAGTGTCAGAGTGGTTGACAAATGGAATGCATTAGGAGGTGATGTGGTGGAGGCTGACTCCATACACAGTTTCAAGTGTAGATATGATAGAGCCCAATAGGCTCAGGAATCTGTACACCTGTTGATTGACGGTTGAGAGGCGGGACCAAAGAGTCAGAGCTCAACCCCCGCAAACACAACTAGGTGAGTACAACTAGGTGGGTACACACACACACACACACACACACACACACACACACACACACACAATGTCAGTTAGCCTAAATTCTCCAATATTCATTCATAAAACTGCCTCACGGGACTGCAACCTTATCAAACAAAGCTGTCAGGTATTTCTAACTGTCAACACAAATTAACAACTTAACATATCAATCATTGCAACTGTTGATAAATAGACACTAACTAACCTTGCTATGAGATACAAATACAAGTGCCAAATTTGATTCAGAAGGCAACTCCAGCGTGGCCTAGTCGGATAGAACAAGTTCCTAATCCGGATAGACCTGCGTTCGAGCCTGTCGGAACGGTTGCAAGTACAGGGCACAGATTTCTCTGTGTGTCCCCTCCTGTAGGAGCATCAGTTTCGATAGATTCTCTGGATAGCCGAAGATTGATTGACCGACTCCTTGGAATGTGGGGAAGGGTTGAAGTCCGGGGGGCCACGGACGGATACCTGGATCCACTGACCTCGGGCAGGTCTTTCAATCCACCTGGATTTCAGGTGGGGAGAAGGGAGGCAATTTGGGTCGACACAAATAGCTTCCTGGACCCAAAACCCCATGGATACACGGACACGGACACGCACACGGACACTCATGGACTCTGACACGAACCGAAGGTTCGTGTCAGATAATAAGAAGGGAGTTGATAATATAATAAGGTTGTATAATAATAATATAATATATAATAATAATAATAATATAATATAATATATAATAATAATAATAATAATAATATAATAATAATAATAATAATAATAATATAATAACATAATTAGGTTGGTTAGGTTGCTCAGGTTACATTAGGTTAGGTTACATTGCTTAGGTTGCTCAGGTTAGGTTAGTTGGTTGGTTAGGTTGCTCAGGTTAGGTTGCTCAGGTTAGGTTAGTTGGTTGGTTAGGTTGCTCAGGTTAGGTTGCTCAGGTTAGGTTGCCCAGGTTAGGTTGCTCAGGTTAGGTTGCTCAGGTTAGGTTGCTCAGGTTAGGTTAGGTTGGTTGGTTTGGTTAGGTTGGTTGGATAGGTTAGGTTAGGTTAGGTTGGTTGGATAGGTTAGATTGCTTAGGTTGGTTACGTTGGCTAGGTTGGTTGGTTAGGTTAGATAGCTTACGTTGGTTAGGTTGGTTGGTTAGGTTGCTTGGTTAGGTTGGTTGGTTAGGTTAGATAGCTTAGGTTGGTTGGTTAGGTTAGACAGCTTACGTTGGTTGGTTGGTTGGTTAGGTTGCTCAGGTTAGGTTGCTCAGGTTCGGTTGCTCAGGTTCGGTTGCTCAGGTTCGGTTGCTCAGGTTAGGTTGCTCAGGTTAGGTTGCTCAGGTTCGGTTGCTCAGGTTAGGTTGCTCAGGTTAGGTTGCTCAGGTTAGGTTGCTCAGGTTAGGTTGCTCAGGTTAGGTTGCTCAGGTTAGGTTGCTCAGGTTTGGTTGCTCAGGTTCGGTTGCTCAGGTTCGGTTGCTCAGGTTAGGTTGCTCAGGTTAGGTTGCTCAGGTTAGGTTGCTCAACCTTAGGTTAGGTTAGGTTACATTGCATTGGTTACATTATTGTAACCAATAAAATATTGGTTACGTTGGTTAGGTTGGTTGGTTAGGTTCCTTGGTTAGGTTGGTTGGTTAGGTTAGTTAGGTTGGTTGGTTAGGTTAGATAGCTTAGGTTGGTTGCTTAGGTTAGGTTGCTCAACCTTAGGTTAGGTTAGGTTACATTGCTTAGGTTGGTTGGTTAGGTTGGTTGGTTAGTTTGGTTAGGTTAGTTAGGTTGGTTGGTTGGTTGGTTAGGTTCCTTGGTTAGGTTCCTTGGTTAGGTTGGTTGGTTAGGTTGCTCAACCTTAGGTTAGGTTAGGTTACATTGCTTAGGTTGGTTGGTTAGGTTGGTTGGTTAGTTTGGTTAGGTTAGTTAGGTTGGTTGGTTGGTTGGTTAGGTTCCTTGGTTAGGTTCCTTGGTTAGGTTGGTTGGTTAGGTTGCTTGGTTAGGTTACATAGCATAGGTTGGTTGGTTAGGTTAGATAGCTTAGGTTGGTTAGGTTGGTTGGTTAGGTTAGTTAGGTTGGTAATCAATCAATCTTCAGCTATCCAGGGAATCTATCGAAACTGATGCTCCTACAGGAGGGGACACACAGAGAAATCTGTGCCCTGTACTTGCAACCGTTCGGTTGGTTGGTTAGGTTAGATAGCTTACGTTGGTTAGGTTGGTTAGTTAGGTTGGTTGGTTAGATAGCTTAGGTTGGTTGAATAGGTTGGTTGGTTAGGTTCCTTGGTTAGGTTGGTTGATTAGGTTGCTTGGTTCGGTTGCTTGGTTAGGTTGGTTGGGTAGGTTGCTTGGTTAGGTTAGATAGCTTAGGTTGGTTGGTTATGTTAGATAGCTTAGGTTAATTGGTTAGGTTAGATAGCTTAGGTTGGTTACTTAGGTTAGATAGCTTAGGTTGGATAGTTAGGTTGGTTAGTAAGGTTGGTTGGTTGGTTAGGTTGGTTGATTAGGTTGGTTGATTAGGTTGGTTGATTAAGTTGGTTGGTTAGGTTAGGTTGGTTGATTAGGTTGGTTAGGTTAGATAGCTTAGGTTGGTGGATTAGGTAGGTTAGGTTGGTTGGTTAGGTTAGATAGCTTAGGTTGGTTGATTAGGTAGGTTAGGTTGGTTGCTTAGGTTGGTTAGGTTAGGTTGGTTAGGTTAGGTTTGTTAGGTTAGGTTGGTTACATTGGTTGATTAGGTTGGTTGATTAAGTTGGTTGGTTAGGTTAGGTTGGTTAGGTTAGGTTGGTTAGGTTAGGTTGGGTTAGGTTAGGTTGGGTTGGTTAGGTTGGTTGGTTGGTTAGGTTAATTGGTTGGTTAGGTTGGTTGGTTAGGTTACTTGGTTGGTTAGGTTAGGTTGGTTGGTTAGGTTGATTGGTTAGGTTGGTTAGGTTAGTTGGTTAGGTTAGGTTAGTTAGGTTAGGTTGGTTACATTGGTTGATTAGGTTGGTTGGTTGGTTGGTTGGTTGGTTTGGTTGGTTGGTTAGGTTGGTTGGTTAGGTTGGTTGATTAAGTTGGTTGGTTGGGTTGGTTGATTAAGTTGGTTGGTTAGGTAAGGTTGGTTGGGTTGGTTAGTTAGGTTGGTTTGTTAAGTTGGTTGATTAGGTTGGTTGGTTAGGTTGGTTGGTTGGGTTGGTTAGGTTAGGTTGGTTGGTTAGGTTGGTTGGTTAGGTTGGTTGGTTAGGTTGGTTGGTTAGGTTGGTTGGTTAGGTTAGGTTGGTTGGTTAGGTTGGTTGGTTAGGTTAGGTTGGTTGGTTAGGTTAGGTTGGTTAGGTTAGTTGGTTTGTTAGGTTAGGTTGGTTATATTGGTTGATTATGTTGGTTGATTAGGTTGGTTAGGTTGGTTAGGTTAGGTTTGTTTGGTTAGGTTGGTTGGTTGGTTAGGTTGGATAGGTTAGGTTGGTTAGGTTGGTTGGTTGGTTAGGTTGGTTAGGTTGGTTGGTTGGTTAGGTTAGTTAGGTTGGTAATCAATTTTCGGCTATCCAGGGAATCTATTGAAACTGATGCTCCTACAGGAGGGGACACACAGAGAAATCTGTGCCCTGTACTTGCAACCGTTCGGTTGGTTGGTTAGGTTAGATAGCTTACGTTGGTTAGGTTGGTTAGTTAGGTTGGTTGGTTAGATAGCTTAGGTTGGTTGATTAGGTTGGTTGGTTGGTTAGGTTCCTTGGTTAGGTTGGTTGATTAGGTTGCTTGGTTCGGTTGCTTGGTTAGGTTGGTTGGTTAGGTTTCTTGGTTAGGTTAGATAGCTTAGGTTGGTTGGTTATGTTAGATAGCTTAGGTTGGTTGGTTAGGTTAGATAGCTTAGGTTGGTTAGTTAGGTTAGATAGCTTAGGTTGGATAGTTAGGTTGGTTAGTTAGGTTGGTTAGTTAGGTTGGTTGGTTTGTTAGGTTGGTTAGGTTGGTTGATTAGGTTGGTTGATTAAGTTGGTTGGTTAGGTTAGGTTGGTTGATTAGGTTGGTTAGGTTAGATAGCTTAGGTTGGTGGATTAGGTAGGTTAGGTTGGTTGGTTAGGTTAGATAGCTTAGGTTGGTTGATTAGGTAGGTTAGGTTGGTTGCTTAGGTTGGTTAGGTTAGGTTGGTTAGGTTAGGTTGGTTAGGTTTGTTAGGTTAGGTTGGTTACATTGGTTGATTAGGTTGGTTGATTAAGTTGGTTGGTTAGGTTAGGTTGGTTAGGTTAGGTTGGTTAGGTTAGGTTGGGTTAGGTTAGGTTGGGTTGGTTAGGTTGGTTGGTTGGTTAGGTTACTTGGTTGGTTAGGTTGGTTGGTTAGGTTACTTGGTTGGTTAGGTTAGGTTGGTTGGTTAGGTTGATTGGTTAGGTTGGTTAGGTTAGTTGGTTAGGTTAGGTTAGTTAGGTTAGGTTGGTTACATTGGTTGATTAGGTTGGTTGATTAAGTTGGTTGGTTAGGTTAGGTTGGTTGATTAGGTTGGTTGGTTGGTTGGGTTGGTTGGTTGGTTGGGTTGGTTGGTTAGGTTGGTTGGTTAGGTTGGTTGATTAAGTTGGTTGGTTGATTAAGTTGGTTGGTTAGGTTAGGTTGGTTGGGTTGGTTGGTTTGTTAAGTTGGTTGATTAGGTTGGTTGGTTAGGTTGGTTTGTTGGGTTGGTTAGGTTAGGTTGGTTGGTTAGGTTGGTTGGTTAGGTTAGGTTGGTTGGTTAGGTTGGTTGGTTAGGTTAGGTTGGTTAGGTTGGTTAGGTTAGTTGGTTGGTTATATTGGTTGATTATGTTGGTTGATTAGGTTGGTTAGGTTGGTTAGGTTAGGTTTGTTTGGTTAGGTTGGTTGGTTGGTTAGGTTGGTTAGGTTAGGTTGGTTAGGTTGGTTGGTTGGTTAGGTTGGTTAGGTTGGTTGGTTGGTTAGGTTGGTTGATTAGGTTGGTTGATTAAGTTGGTTAGTTAGGTTGGTTGGTTAGGTAAGGTTGGTTAGGTTATCTTAGTTAGGTTGGTTGGTTAGGTTGGTTGGTTAGGTTGGTTGGTTAAGTTGGTTGATTAGGTTGGTTAGTTAGGTTGGTTGGTTAGGTAAGGTTGGTTGGTTAGGTTGGTTGGGTTGGTTGGTTGGTTAGGTTAGGTTGGTTAGGTTAGGTAGGTTAGGTTGGTTGATTAGGGGTGGTTGGTTGGTTGGTTAGGTTGGTTGGGTTGGTTGGATTGGTTGGATTGGTTGGTTGGATTGGTTGGTTAGGTTAGGTTGGTTAGGTTAGGTTGGTTAGGTTGGTTGATTAGGGGTGGTTGATTAGGTGGGTTGGTTAGGTTAGGTTGGTTAGGTTAGGTTGGTTAGGTTGGTTGATTAGGGGTGGTTGATTAGATTGGTTGGTTGGTTAGGTTAGGTTGGTTAGGTTAGGTTGGTTAGGTTGGTTGATTAGGGGTGGTTGATTAGGTGGGTTGGTTAGGTTAGGTTGGTTAGGTTAGGTTGGTTAGGTTGGTTGATTAGGGGTGGTTGATTAGATTGGTTGGTTGGTTAGGTTGGTTGGGTTGGTTGGATTGGTTGGATTGGTTGGTTGGATTGGTTGGTTAGGTTAGGTTGGTTAGGTTAGGTTGGTTAGGTTGGTTGATTAGGGGTGGTTGATTAGGTGGGTTGGTTAGGTTAGGTTGGTTAGGTTAGGTTGGTTAAGTTGGTTGATTAGGTGTGGTTGATTAGGTGGGTTGGTTAGGTTAGGTTGGTTAGGTTGGTTGGTTAGGTTGGTTGGTTTGGTTAGATAGCTTAGGTTGGTTAGTTAGGTTGGTTGGTTGGGTTGGTTTGTTAGCCTGGTTGGTTGGTTAGATTAGGTTGCCTAGGTTGGTTGGTTGATTAGATTGGTTAGTTAGATGGGTTGGTTAGGTTAGGTTGGTTAGGTTGGTTGGTTAGGTTGGTTAGGTTGGTTGGTTGGTTAGGTTGGTTGGTTAATTTAGATAGCTTAGGTTCGTTGGTTAGGTTGGTTGGTTTGGTTGGTTGGTTGGGTTGGTTGGTTAAGTTAGATAGCTTTGGTTGGTTGGTTAGGTTGGTTGGTTTGGTTAGATTGGTTGTTTGGGTTGGTTGGTTGGGTTGGTTGGTTGGGTGGTTGGATAGATTAGGTTGCCTAGGTTGGTTGGTTGGTTAGGTTGGTTAGGTTGGTTAGGTTGGTTAGGTGGGTTGGTTAGGTTGGGTTGGTTAGGTTAGGTTGGTTGGGTTGGTTAGGTTAGGTTGGTTGGGTTGGTTAGGTTGGTTGGTTAGGTAGGTTACTTAGTTTGGTTGGTTGGTTGGTTAGGTTAGGCTTAAACAAGCTGTTTAAATCATAGCATAAGTAAGAACTCTGTTTAGTGTTTGTAGGTAATAGTTGTGTGTGTGTACACACACATACAACTCTTTGAAAATGTAATAAGTTATTACGAAACGTGTTCAAGTGTAACGTCAGACTAGTGAATAAAAATAAATAAAAATAAAAATATATAAAAATAAAAAAAACGAATAAAAATGAATTTTGGAGAATGGATTCTTCAATTACCATCAACAGTGAAAAGAAACAAGATCGAGAAAATTCGTGTTAGAATTATTTATCTTACTTATTCGGTCATATTAAATAAAATAATATAATTATATATATATATGTGCATATATATATATATATATATATATATATATATATATATATATATATATATATATATATATATATATATATATATATATACATATACATATATATATATATATATATATATATATATATATATATATATATATTTTTTTTTTTTTTTTTTTTTTTTTAAATAAACATATAGAAGGGAGTACCACCTCTGGCTGGAAGAAGGGGGACCCATAGCCTCGGAGGAAACCACACATAACGCATTGGAGGGAATGTAGGTCCCCTCCAATACAGTTTCTGTGTGCTTTTCTCCTACCACCCCCTTCCCTTTTTTTTTCCATTATTGTGTATTTAAAGGTTACAAAACATACAAGACAAATGCCTAAAGGTTATGGATCTCTTGAAGCTCCTCCGCTTCTGGACAGGAACCGAGGACGCAGCAAGCATTTCCCCTCTGGATCGCCACACTGAGACGCTGAAACAAAAAACTGGAAGCCCTTGGGTCTCTGGTGACGTCAATGAGCTTGGAACCCAATTCCTTGAGAAATCCCAAGGCACTCTTGCCCCATGGGCCATGCGTCTCAGACGCTATGGGAACAAAGAGGTATTGACCTTCCAGTCGCCTGTACTTGAGTGATTTTGCTGTTTCCCTGTGGTTGGCCGCCCCACCTGCTTGATCAGCTCCGAAGTGTACATAGGTGTCAGCCAGGGTGGATACACATGTGTAGTCTCACACCAACTGTCTACCCTCCTTCCATGAGTATATGGTGATACCATCAGGGCGAAGTGCAGGGAAATCCGGGTTTTGGACCCCTAGGATGCGAGGTTCTCTCTCCGCTGGGCACCCAGCTGAGACGAGGCTTCTCTTGATGATGTCATTGACCTCGCTGTGTCTTGCATGCCAGCCCTTTGTGCTTCCGCAATGCAACCCATGCAGTCCGTATTGGTCTGCTTCCACCCTGTTGCAAATACACTTGTATTCAGTGTGAATTGGGGCACCAAGGCGGAGGGCCGCTGCTACACGAACGGATTCTGGATCTAGGCGCGTGCCCATTGCTGACATGGGTACTGCCAGGAGGAAGTCTCCTGCATGGGGGGCACGCACTGCTCTGAGGCAGGCTTTCTCCTTGTATGATGTTGCGGCGCTGAGCATGGCATCAGCTACTTTTTCCACTAGAGGGTGGTCCCAGCCGGACTGTTTGTGTTGTTTTGTTGGCTCTATAATGGTTGCTGGGGCTGCAAGAACATCCCACTGATTTGAACATTCAGTGAAAGCAGGATCGTGTATTCCTGCTGAATCTCTCAGGGTTGCAGGTAAAATATCTCTGACGAGGTCGTGCGATGCATGAGAGGAGGAAAGGAAGGCTGGTAGAGCAATTTGGGAGGCTGTGCGGACACCAAGGCCGCCGAGTCTTACAGGAAGGGTTGCTTGCTCCCACTGAGAGTCGTCCAATGGCAGGTTCAGGACTTTCACCAGCATGGACCTCAGAAGGGTGTCATACACATTTAACTTAGGGCTGCTGTAGGATGGAGAACATCTCAGAAAGTAGGTCAACTTAGGGAGAGACAGGCATCTTGTGAGGAGAAAGAGAGCATCATGGGCATCAATCTTGTCAATCCTGTCCAGCATTCTCTTTAGATCAGTGATTTTTGCAGCCAGGACCTCCTCGATTGCTCGTGGGCCAATGGGGGCACCCAGGAGAGTGCAGTCCGGTGGCTCGACAACGAGAATGTCTGGAAGAACATTTTGTATTTGCCCAGTGATGTCTGAGTTGCGGGAGATTATTTCACATTTGGATGCATTGAGAATGAGGCCTAAGGCTGCTCCCTGCTCCTGGATTTTCCTTATATCCTCCAAAATGGTTTCCGGGGTTCCAGCGAGGGTGCCATCATCCAGGTACCAGATGCTTAGCTCGCTTGTCAGACTATCAGTGACCTCTTTGATAGCTAGGCAGAAAAGGAGGGGGGCTAAGGGGTCACCTTGTTGGACACCTTCACAGGAGTTTATTTCATGCTCCTCAAAAAGAAGCTTAGAGTCCCCACTGTAGCACGATCGGATGAATGGGTAAAGGGGCCGGAAATGGTTGTGTACAGCCCTGAGGACAGCGTCTCGTCTGACTTGATTGAAGGCATTTTTGAAGTCAAGCTTTACTAGTGCCTTCTGGTCCGGGAGATCAGCAATGTAAGCCCGCGCTGCATGTGCTGCAGCTTCACAACCTAGGGGAATCCCAAACCCGAGCTGATGAGGTTTCAGCAAGGTGGCTGCTTCCTGGCTGATAGATCTCACTGCAGCCTTAGCTACAAGGCGTCGGAGGGTGTTGCCAACGGCAGTGGGCCTGATACCCCTATCCTTCTTCTTTAGAGCACAGAGTGCTGCTCCATAAAAGACAGGCCTGATGTCCTCAGGGATGCCGCCAGCCAAACACATGTTGGAGAATCTGGTAAGTTCCACTAGAAGATCCTTTGCAGCATCTCCAAGCACCGGGTTCAGCATTTGTTTGATGTGCTGGGGTCTTAGGCCTGTAAAGCCCCCTGCTGAACCTGTTGGGAAAGACATGGCTGCTTTGTACACCTCAGATTTTCGAACAGTCAAGGGTTCTATGCCAGCATTGTTTTCCTGGGGATCCTTGCTGCTGTCGGGGGCTCTGGGTGGGTGTTTGTCTTGAAGAGCCTCTGCTGTCGTGGCGTTCCTGGGGGCAATAGTGTCATCGCTGGTCATGATTCTGATGGCACCTGTGGTATTGCCCTCTTCTATTTTCCTGGTGATCTGTGCTCTCATTTTGTGGTTCTCAGATGAGTTATTGTTGGTCGTCCTGCGGCTGGTGTTCTTGGCACGAGGGGGGAGGCGGACCAGGTTGTCTGCTCTGGGGAATTCATTAAGTGCCCTGATGTTACGGCCCTCTCGGGACGCAACGGGGTTCTTACTCTGATGTTGTTAGAGGAAGTTATATCCGACCCCAAGCCAGCAGTGGCTTTCAAGGAATGAGATCCGTGACGCAAGTAACTTAAAGGGGGAAGGGAAAGAAAGTTAAGAACTTAATATTATATAATGTCCGCCACCAATAAATAATATATAAAAAGGTTACACAGGGGGAGGGGTATTAACACTATACAAGGGGATTAAACTGTAGTCTTCTGCTGGAGACTATGGATCCTTGCTCTCTCTCGGTGCTGAGTCCTCGGTGCATTCGTGGCCACACAACGAATCCTCTGAGAAGTTGAGCCTACCCTGGCCACAGGTCAGCCAAAACACAGGTCCACTGGGGGGCACCGCCGTGGAGGCCGTCAACCACAAATCCAGCAGGGGCTCTGCTGGCAGGTTCCGGACCCGCAATACTAGTCAGGCCACTCCACGAACGATATAAGGGGAACGCCCTAGACAGGAGCCTCGTGTGACACCACAAATCACTCTCCTGCCCTTAATACCCCAGTGGATGATCGTCTCCAACAGTCGGTCCCGGGTAATCCTTTCACTGCCACTCCACTGGCAGGCTAACACACCACAGTGTTCTTCCAGGGGGAACGACTTCGCAACGGCTGCAACAAGGTACGAGGTATGGAGACTGGCTGCCTCGGGTAGACTCACTCAACTTCCATCACAGGGGTCCCAGGTCGACTCTGTAAGCAGACACGTCATCAATACCTGGGACACACTAAAACACCTCACTTACGGGCTCAGGCACAAACGCCTGACGTATCCGCTCCATAGATGGCGGTGGTGTCTGAGCACCACCTCACCAGAGGTCAGCAGCGGCGGTGTTGAGCGCTGAACCAGACTGGGAACTGGCCCTCGAGGCCAGTACACGCCGTCCTCACCAGGTGTCGTCGTCCGTTTGGCGGGGGTTTCGGGAGCTGACCCACAGATGGCGTGATTGTCACTGCTCCGGGCTCGGACTCTGGATCCGGGTTCGTAACACCTGATTACAGAGGTTGCTAATGACTTGTCTCTCCTGGGCGGTAATGCTAGGCATGCATTCCCAAATAAAAGAAGATTGTGCCACGATCCAGAGGTTCTGGGAGCATTGTTGACCTTTGTCAGCAGACTGGTGAGTTTGGCTGCTGCTTGGTGACGGGCAGCCTTGGGGATGTGGGGCAAGGTCCTGGTGGACGTCGCTTTGACTGCTTCAAGCAGATTATCTGCTGAAATGAAGTTGAGGGAGGTATTGTTCCTCGCTCCTGCAGCAGGTTGTCCATCGTCACTGCCCCGGGGCAGGCGCCTAGACCCTAGACAACCACCTGAATTGAGAGAATGATAGCGGACAGTTCCATTTGAATTGAGACGATACCGTCTGTCACACACTTGACAGTTTCCTCTTGGGTGTTCATCTTCTTGGCTGGAAAGAGGCTGTGTGTCAGGTGCGACATGTGCCATGCCTAGATGTGATGACGCCTGGCTGCCCACTGAGTGCACCCTCTCCTTCCCAGATAGAGAGTAACACGGCAAGCATTACCCTCCTGGGGGAGTTGGGCATGGCCTGGGCACCATGTGTGGGTAGGCTGTGTGTTGATGGGCGGCTGGCTGGGTCGGGCGCAGGTAGCGGGGTGGGGGAAGATGGTGGGCGGGGGTGAGGGTGGTGGAGGGGGGCACGCGAGGGAGGCCGCCGTCACACTTGTTACACACTATCAAAATATTATGCCCTACGACTTACAGAGAGCATTCACTCGCGGACCATCCCGAGTTGCTCAGTGATCGAGAAACTGATGACATCACCAGATGTTCCTGACGACACCAAACGCCAGGTTAGTGTGGCTCTTTACGTTGTAGAGTCACTTATTGACACATTGTGTAAGTGGGACGAGGACAACAATGGGACCACCAGTCCCAGGGAGGAACAACACCAAGGCGATGGCTGCTGTTGACACAAGAACCATTAGGTTTCTCAGTTTGAACATTCGTAGCATCAACAAAAGACTGAATGATCTAATTGCATATCTTACCAGTAACAACATAGATATAATTGCTATACAGGAGCCCTACACGTCCAATATGATAAACAAAACCCCACCAAAGATCAGAGGGTATGCATCCTATAACAACAGTAACGCCACAGGCCTATTAACATACGTCAGAAGTGATTTACTGCACATTCTTGTAAGCACGTCACACAATGTACACACACAGTACCATCACTTTCATGTACAAACTACAGCAGGCCACTTCTCATTCCTCAACGTATATGCCAGAAGCCAGAAACTCAATGTAACATTGTTCCCAGATCTAGACAATCATGGGACAATATACATGGGAGATTTTAATGCTAGACATATTACGCTGGGAGACATTACTAACAACGATAATGGATGCAAATTTATCAAATATGTTTATGACAACAGATTAACCTTGTATACTACGGATACCCAAACTCATTTATTGGGAGGCAGACTTGATTATGTAATGGGTAGAAACCTTGTGCAAGATAGGATGGAATGTTCGTTGGTAAATCACTTAGTTAGTGATCACTATGCAGTTTCTGCTTCCTATGAGGTACAGTGTGATGTACCTGATAGACATCAGAGACGGAAAATGAATATTCCATATGGCTTGCATGACCACTTTATTAATTGTATATCAAAATGGTATCAAGATTACACAATAACGAATGTACAAGCCTTCTCCAGAGATCTCGTTGATACGATTACTACCTACTATGACACATGGGTGTATTGGGGAACAGGTCGTAAGCCTAGCAGAAGTGGGCAACACCTACCACCACTCAAGTGGGTCCTTGACCCCGTATTTGTTAAAGAACATGAACGAGTAAAGCAACTTGGAGATACGTACAAACGAACCAAAGCACAAAGTGACTTGCATGCATTTCTAGTTGCAAACAGAGAGCTGAGAGACATGAGCAACGTTATACGTAATAAACATTGGGAAGAGTTCCTACAAAGTATAAATGAGCAAACAACACTTGTTGAAGTTTGGGAAAAGATACGACAAATCTCTAGAAGCAGCCCAACCAAACCGCTGCACCACAGCCCACTAGAACAAGCAAACATCCTCCTTGATCAATGGGCACTAACATCGAGCTACGACTCACTCCCAATTAACATACAGCACAAACTTGATGACACACGCCCCAACAGACAACGAACCATCAATCTTGCCTGTACAGCTATCGACGTGTCGGACCTTAATGATGTAACTGAATGGGAATTAAATCATGCACTAACGATGGGCAAATCAACTGCTCCTGGAGAGGATGGTATTACTTACAGTCTACTGAGATTAGTCTCACACGTACCAGGTAATCCACTATTAGTGTTGTACAGAATGAGTTTACGTGAAGGAGTATTACCTGATGCTTGGACAAAGAGTGTCATTGTTCCCATCCCCAAACCACACTCAGATAATTATAGACCCATATCTCTAACATCGTGTGTTTGCAAAGTGCTTGAACGCATTGTCCTTAACCGACTCATGTATCGTATACAGGGGCACCTGTCACCTCAACTGTTTGGATTTATGCCTGGGCTCAGTACACAACACTGTTTTGCTGAGTACTTCGCACATATTGAAGCTTCCCCTCAAACAGTCTTCATCGACCTAACAGCAGCTTTTGATACAGCAAATAGAGAAATCATACTGGAACAGCTTGCCGAGCTGGGAATACAAGGAAAATTACTGAAATGGATAAAGGGCTATTTGTCTAATCGAACAGCATATGTTTTGTTTAATGGTGTTAAAAGCACAGAGAGCAAACACTTTGAACTGGGAACTCCACAAGGAGGGGTCCTCAGCCCCTTGTTGTTCAACGTTCTGATGCATAAACTTATTAAAGATCTTCCAACTAATAATGAAGACACTGTCATTTGTTATGCTGATGATATATGTTTACAGGCTGCCACCGAGCCTAGAATGCAAGTTCTGCTCGACGCTTTTGCTACTAGAGCTGAGGAATGTGGCCTCCTTATCTCTGTACAGAAAAATCGTGCCCTCATTCCATGTGGTATTCCACCACCCAATTATCATATAGATGGGCGAGCACTTGTGAACTGCGAGTCTTACAGATACCTTGGTGTCCCCATTAATGACCCTGGGTACCTTTCTTCTCTCAAGAGGAGACTGTGGGAGAGATTAAAGCCCTTGCGGGTCCTTGTTGGTGTCAATCATGGATTTAACGTGAGACTTGCTAGAATGTTTTATGTATCATTTATACGCTCTGTGATTGACTACAATGCTCTACATCTCACACTGTATACAGACAAAGAGCTGAAATCTCTTGAAACCTTGCAAAATGAAGCTATGCGTCTCATCCTTGGGGCTCCAAAGTCCACGAGAATAGTTAACATGAGAGCAGAGTTAAAATTACCTACCATAAGTGAGAGAATTTTGTCTATTAGCACAGTTTTCGGCGTGAAGGCATTGAGTAGATCTAGACAACACATGAAGTTTCAAGCTAAACTTTCTAATATGCTGCACTCACCTGAGGTCTATAGAAGAAGAACGAAATCTGATTATGTATATTGGTTCTACAAGGTAGCCAACTCCATCAAAATATTAAATATGTACCCAACTCAACTAATGATTAATCAGCCAATTACTCCATGGGATAACTGGGATCTATCAGTTGATTTTGTAAATGCGCCCAAGAAAGATAGTGTGCACACTACATTATTAAAACAGTTAACACTGAAAAGCATCACTGAAAGTACTCAAGAGTATGGGTAACGATGTTTATCAGTGCTATACCGACGGCTCTGTAGAAGAAGGTGGACGATGTACCGGATGTGCATGTAACATATTTGAACAATCTTCTCTCGTACATACAGCAATGAAGCGCGTCAATGACTGGGCAAGTACAACTCAAACCGAACTTGCAGGCATATACCTTGCCACTGAATTTTTAAAAGACAAAGGCAGTGGACTTATATACTGTGACTCGCAGAATGCACTCCTGGCATTGAACGCACATAGTAGTGACACCCAGAAAATAGTCAGTGATATTCGAATGAATGTTTTAGCTGCCAAAGAAAACAGATTTGAGATTAAATTCCTATGGATACCATCACATGTTGGCATCTCAAGGCATGACACTGTTGATATGCTTGCTAAGTCAGCCTGCAGAAAACCAGTGGTAGAAATTGATATGGGTGTTTCATTAGCAGTGACAAAGAGAATACTTAAACAAATATCTAATGAAAATCTCACCGACCTAACAAATTCTCAAAGACCTGAAAGTTGTAGCATTAAATATTATGATAGATATCGTGAGGAGACATTCACATATGGGACTAATAGAACAAGAACCCGGCAATGTGATGTTATAGTGGCCAGAATACGCCTGGGATATAGACGTATCTAGTAGCTTTCTCAAAACCCAAATGTCGAGTACACAATGTGTCAACTTTGTGAAAGAGAAAACATGCACTCTCTTGAACATTATATTGTAGAATGTCCCATACTGACTGACTTTCGCCCTCCTGGGCTAAGGTATGCTGAACTCTGTAGTTACTATATGAGTATTGGAACACTTGATGATATATTGGACTTGTATCCAAGATTGACCATGTAATATATCAATCATACAATGTATATATATGATGTAACTATATAACCTGAGCTTGTAAAAGCACCTTCATCACCTTCAGTGATTAAGTGCTTAATTGCACACTAGTTTCTTTATCAGCTACCTCACCCTGTCAGAGTAAATGAGACAAATGTATGTGAATGCATGTGTGTGTGTATATATGTATGTATATGTGTGCGTGTATGTGTATGTATATGTATGGGTATAAAGTATATATGGAAGCTGATCAGAATTACATTTCACCTTTGTGAATGTACATTAATGACACTATGTAAAAGACACATCCAACACTTTATGTAGGGCATACGTAAATCTGTGTATCTATGTATTTACGTATGTAGGTTAGCTTAGCATTTTAAAAGCACCGAATCACCTTCTGTGGTTGAGTGTTCAATAAACCCTTGAACTATATGTTTAACATTTCTCTAACCCTGTCCATGGAGGACAGAAGAAAATGTATATATGCTGGTTAGCATTGTAAATGTGTGGCCACGTCTGTGGTAGAAAAAAAAAATTACTTACTGGAATGTGAAGCTACTGAAGCCCTGCGCATCAAACTCAACATAAATCCAACGACAGCAGCTGCATTAGATGCACATTCCACCGCGACTATAATGATTAGAAAAGCTGCCTCGTGAGCATTCTGCATCTACATCCGCCATCAAGATAATGTTAATAAAACAAGATTAAAACCAGTGCACTAAAACAGAAGCGATAAATAAGCAGGGAAAAAGGAGAAGTCCTCTCCTCC
Source organism: Procambarus clarkii (assembly GCF_040958095.1). Classification (NCBI taxonomy): domain Eukaryota; kingdom Metazoa; phylum Arthropoda; class Malacostraca; order Decapoda; family Cambaridae; genus Procambarus; species Procambarus clarkii. The sequence continues at coordinate 14,663 of NW_027189431.1, read as the reverse complement.
ATTTTAAACTTAGACCCAAATATCACAGGAAAAAGGTTAATCATGTATAACCAAACTCAATTTCGGGCTCACCATAGCCCGTGCTACATGGACACTCCGTCCTGAGTAGCTAAATCTTTAACAACATCATCTCGCTGTCCTACAGCAGCTGTTATCTCTAGCCTCGACGAGCACTTCGGTGCAGCCAAGACCAGTTCCAGCCAGCAGCAGTGTATTGGAGCAGAACCAGGCGCTTCCCAGCCACCATCTCGTCCTAGGCAGTGACATTTTCCTCGTGGCATCTTCTGTGTGTTGTCCAATGTGCTTGTGTCCAGGTCGGACTGCATTTAGGTGAACAGCCCCACTTCGAGCCAGAACAGGCCCAGGTGAGAAGACGGAAGTTCACCTTTTGCAGCTGCGTCATGGCATAGGTGCATTCTTTTTCTCCTCTCCTAAAATTCTTCCGTTTCTGACACTGCCGAGCCAGTTGTGGAATCTGGTGATCGTGCGAGCCCACCATAACTGGGGGTTGCAACCTTCCGGAACACGGTGTTTGTTCGTGGTGAGACCCTTAGGCCAGGTCTTAGACCTGGCCTACACACTGACCCACACTGAGCTTATGGAATCACAGTGATTGGCACAAGACACGGGACTGTCAGTAGATAGTGAGTCACAATGGCTCACTGTCTACGGATGACCTACACTGGGAATACACCCATAGACACAATTGACTGCATCACTACCTTTTTCAATGCCACTGGCACACCTGCCACTTGTCGGAAAATCCGACACCATTTAATAATAATCATACAGATAATAGCTGTATTGTATAAACAAGTTACCCATAGAAAACGTAACTTGTAGTGGAATTACCGTCTAAGAAAACGGGATATCATCACCACATACTATTATAATTCACCACCTATTATGGTGGGAATTATTCTTAAATACATTAGTCTTTGGACTTTACCATCATAAAAACATCTTATATAAATTAACTTAATTATCAATATTAAAGTAGAGTAAATGTGACCCTTCTATCACTTTCTGAATCTGGACAATGTAAGCCAGGCGTCAGAGTGAGGAAGGAGGGCAGCCATTGTTTATACGAGACCAGAGGCTCACACGGGAGCAAATTCGGCTCCTGTTAAATTTACTTGGACGTAGTGTTATGGAAACAAAGGTGTACCATTATCAACACGCTGTCTACAAATTCAAGTTAAGTGTCTATCCGAAACCCGTTTATCATTCATTTATGGCCATTAATGTCAGGATATAGGGTGACCGGTTAGATCACGAAATCGCCTCAAACTAAAGGTAATTAAGCCAGGTCTTTATGTTCCATGTACTGTATAGTGTTTTCTCTGATATACTTGTCATATATAGGATTCTGGCTTCACAGCTAGCGCACTTTTGACAGGTCAAGACGAGGAGCAAGATTTGTGCACCAGTTACTGGGTGATATGGAAGCTACCTCAAAGAGGATAATTTGGTGTCTACACCCTAGTTATACCTGGTGGACTAACCTGCTGTACTATAAGATAAGGAACCTCTTCAATGTATGTAGTTATTCTGTAGTTTGATTGGCTGCATATATATTAATTTAAAACCCCCCCTAATGTGTAGAGGATCGATTTGTGAGATTGAGATTATTGCAGAAATACAGTCCACTTATCATTATACAAATTGCTATCGAAGTATATAAATTAACGTAATATATAATTCATATAAATTAAATCAAATATAAATCTCACAGGTCGGTTCCCACATTATTTGGTCATCTTCGAACCGGATGAACGGATTATTTGATCCTTTGACCCACATTTGGTCATCTTAGTACCGGATGAACCAGTTAACCAGTGGATTCATTAAATATCTAGTGCAGTGTTATTTAAACAAAGCCAGTCAAGACAGCGGCGTAGCCTCGTGGGAGCTCAGGAGCCTCCCTCAGCCCAGTTCAGCTTCGTCAGCGGTTTCATGCACACCCACAGATATTTGGTGGCGTGTTATTTCGTGAAATGACAGCGCTAATATAGAAGCCAGCCAAATTAGTGACTGTGTCTTCGCGAGATTGTTCACGGATTTCGTGGTGTTACATTTCGCGAGAGATTATCTACGAATTTTGTGGACTTTATTTCGCGAGGTCACTAATAATATTTAATACTTCTAGATAATATTAGAAGTTTCATAGAGGCTAATTAAGAGGCTATTATCAATAATTGTGTATATTATTTCTCCAAAATAGAGAATTATTTAATATATATTGCACTAGTGATCACAGTATAATATTTACTAATTGCCAACCCACAACAGGGTAGGATATGACTAGTTGAACTATTATTGCTCATCCTAGTCCCATTATTACCATAGTCAGTTGTACTATATTGAACAACCTAACACCATTAATGAATGGTCCAGACCCTATTTTGGGTGTAATTTTTATCAACTCGAGTTGAGTTGTATATATAATAATTTACTTATGATCATTACACCTTTGAGTGATTAATTAGTGTCTCTACCATCCTAGGGTGATATAGAAGAGCTAACCTAAAGGTACTTCCAGTGACACTGGTTTATCACTCAAATCATTAGTGTGTATGATTGTATATATATAATGTGTATTAATTTTAAGTGCTAACCTCTAGTAGAGGTAGGATTATTGCCTAGTGAGTGCAGAATTTACCCTAGGCTACCATTAGTACTTGCTCACAATTTATGAGCCAGTGGTGCCCAATTAACAAGTCACCATGACTAATCCACAGAAAGCAAAGCGTGCTTTAATATCAAGCAAACGCCAACTAACAAGAGATCTCAACCAATATGAACAGTTGTTATATGAGCCTGTAATTAATTATCGTCGGTTGAAAATACCACTGTTGCAGATTCAAACCCAATTGCATATATTGAAAGCAAATAGGAAATCTTACCAAAATCAGGTCCACGACGACGACATAGTAGTTGAAGATGTGGAACCATTCCTGTCTGACCTAGCACAATATGAAGAAGAAACTCAAGCAGGTTGGAACATTTACACAGGATAATTGAATCAGAACAAATAGCAAGTACATCAAATAAAGTAGATAATGTTATGGATGATCTGGATCTTTTTGAGAATAAATGTAAAGCCAGATTAGATCCTTTAATCAACAAGGATAAAGCTTCACCCACTACAGCTTCACCCAATATATACCACCAGAAATTAAGCAGTTTTCAGACAATTTATCCACAGTCTCTGTGGTTTCTGAAAACCCAATACCTGAAGCTACTAAGTTAACATGCCTCCAAACTAGAGGTGAAGCTGAACCAGTAGTAGAAAATGTAAATGAAAATAGCGACAGCACTAATTTCCCAGTCCAGCCTCCTAGGAATAATGCTGGCAATGAGAAAACTGTCATACATCTAGTACTACAATTGCTGGATTTACCTCAACCTGATCAGACTGCTGACTCATTACAATCCTTCAGCATGGAGTTTGAGTCACTACTAAGAACATTCAGTCTTAAGGTTGATATAACTACTAGTGAATGGATGACCAAAGTAGTCCTTCAACGAAAATTGTCCAGCGATATACTAGATGAATTATATGCACATCAACATAACACCATCCTGACAGTACAGGACATCACTGAAGGTTTACATTCCATCATAAACAAACGACGAGCAAATGAGGAAGTTAAAGCCTCTTGCAAGCCTTCAGAAATAGAAAATAAGAGTCAATTAAAGGGTAAAACAACTACCCCAAATAAACATCAGTCAATTACTCTAACATCAAGTTGCAGAAAATCTGACAATGCAGCAGCAACCTCCAAGCCTACTGTTACTAGTTCACCCAAACCGGTAACTTCCAAACGTGCAGTAGGCTGGGGGACATGTATGTTCTGCAAAAAGAAACATTCAACATACGTTGTGCTAATTATCCAACCAGAGACACTCGTATGGAGCGACTCCAGGAATTAGGGAGATGTGCAAGGTGTCTCAAGTCACACAACATAGACTATTGTGATACCCAATTCAACACCTGCAACAGGTGTAGAAGAGGTAGGCACCATGCAGCACTGTGCAAATATACGAAATTAACGTATTCAAGACCCAAGGTGGAAGATAGCATTCCCACCACAGTACAGTACTGCAAGGTGCAACAAACAAAGAGTGTCCAATCGGCAAAGTCTAAAGGTAATACGACTTTGCCTACTGCCCAAATTACCATCCTGAATAAGAGGGCCAAGGTCCATACCCGTGGGTTGTTTGACCAAGGATCCCAGAGAACATATATCACTAAAAAGCTGGCAGATGAATTACAATTAAGGCCTGTAGCCCAGATGTCATTCAACATCTCAGGGTTTGTAACAGATGCAGGACCTCAAGTCTACCAGGTGGTACAACCATCAGTACGTTTAGGCAGGTACGTCTGTCGAGTACAAGCCATTGTGGTGGACAAAATACCAGTAGACCTACAAGTTCAAGGTCTGAGAGCAACAGCCAAATTCCTGAGAAATAGAGGAATAAAATTGGCAGATAATATTAAGTCTGATCACCTCACCGACTTCGGTCTCCTTGTAGGGACAGACTATTGCCATCGATTCATCGGTAGCCCTACTAAATATCAGGGTATAACCATGTTAAACTCTGCAGGAGGTAAATTACTCTCAGGCCCAGTATCAAGCCTGAGGAGACCTATGCCTGCAGATAAACAATACCAGTAGAAATCTAAATTTGTCAGCTGATTATATTTCTCCAGTAGCATTATACTAAGGAGATTACAGCTGACTATAGTAACAGAGGTTGATGTTAGTATCATCATTTAAAGCTGAGATGAGTTCATGAGGCCTCAGTGGCAAATCAGTGAACAGTAGCCTAAAACAGCTACAAGTCACTGCGACCAATGTCACTGAACCCACTGCAGTCTCAGAACCATACTTTACTTTAATGATGAGCTATTCAATCTTCTGAATCAATTAACTAAATTAAACCCCAATAAATCTGATGACTGATTTGATACATTTATTATTTAATCAAGATGTATTCCATGGGCCTCAGTGTTTATATATCAGTGACCAGTTACCTGAAGAAACTTCAAGTTATATCTAATGTCACTGATCTCACTGCAGTCCCTGAATCATACTTGACTGTAGTACTTGATCACATCCAGTCTTCTGGGTTAAATAATATGTAATAAGGCTTGAATATTAGCCTTTCAAGAGTTGACAGGGAAATGAAATCGCATTAGACTTCTAACCCCTGCAACTCTAGTACGGGACATCCGTCCTGTACGAACAGACACAAATGTGTGATTACTAACTACTAACATCAAATTAATCTAATAATTCGAAGGAGGAGTATCGGTGTTCGTCTGTTCTAATAGGACTTCGACCCGTGAGCAGCCCCCTGGGGAATTATGTCGGAAAATCCGACACCATTTAATAATAATCATACAGATAATAGCTGTATTGTATAAACAAGTTACCCATAGAAAACGTAACTTGTAGTGGAATTACCGTCTAAGAAAACGGGATATCATCACCACATACTATTATAATTCACCACCTATTATGTGGGAATTATTCTTAAATACATTAGTCTTTGGACTTTACCATCATAAAAACATCATATAAATTAACTTAATTATCAATATTAAAGTAGAGTAAATGTGACCCTTCTATCACTTTCTGAAATCTGGACAATGTAAGCCAGGCGTCAGAGTAGGAAGGAGGGCAGCCATTGTTTATACGAGACCAGAGGCTCACACGGGAGCAAATTCGGCTCCTGTTAAATTTACTTGGACGTAGTGTTATGGAAAAAAGGTGTACCATTATCAACACGCTGTCTACAAATTCAAGTTAAGTGTCTATCCGAAACCCGTTTATCATTCATTTATGGCCATTAATGTCAGGATATAGGGTGACCCGGTTAGATCACGAAATCGCCTCAAACTAAAGGTAATTAAGCCAGGTCTTTATGTTCCATGTACTGTATAGTGTTTTCTCTGATATACTTGTCATATATAGGATTCTGGCTTCACAGCTAGCGCACTTTTGACAGGTCAAGACGAGGAGCAAGATTTGTGCACCAGTTACTGGGTGATAGGAAGCTACCTCAAAGAGGATAATTTGGTGTCTACACCCTAGTTATACCTGGTGGACTAACCTGCTGTACTATAAGATAAGGAACCTCTTCAATGTATGTAGTTATTACTGTAGTTTGATTGGCTGCATATATTAATTTAATAACCCCCCCTAATGTGTAGAGGATCGATTTGTGAGATTGAGATTATTGCAGAAATACAGTCCACTTATCATTATACAAATTGCTATCGAAGTATATAAATTAACGTAAATATAAATTCATATAAATTAAATAAATATAAATCTCACAGGTCGGTTCGCACACCACTAACCATATCAAACACGCCAACACAAACATCAAATTTCTCATTGCCTCAGAAGACGACCTTTTTGCCTGTTTCAGGTAACCTGCTTTATCTAAACTCACACAAGCTTCACTGACTCCTGTCCTCACTATTGAACAAAAAACTAAATGCTCCGTCCTTGTAAGAAATGTTGACAGCTCTGTTCTATCAACACCTAATACTATCTATCTCTCCCAGGACATTTCACACAGGAATGTTGTTACTATAATGGAGATATACCCAGTGCCCAATACAAAACACCTCAAGATCCAATGTTCCTCCCTTACAGAAGCTTAAAACTCTTGCAACAAGGTATAAAAATCCTCAGCACCAGCACTCCTCCCTATCTCATTAGTCCAGTTGACTATCTTCCTTTGCTGCAATGTTTCAAATACAGTCACGAAACACGAAAATGTAAAACCCACAAATTTGCTCCAAATGCTCTGCGGAAGGCCATTTTTATACTCAGTGCTCTGCCCCTACCCTAAAATGCACCAATTGCCAGGGTGCTCATACAGTAGTTGACAAATCTTGCCCTCTTAGAAAACAAACCTTGAAAACTCTTCGCACTAACCAACCTCGCACTCCAGCACGCCCTCATTCTTCTTCAACCTCCCATAACCTATCTCATCACCAAACAGCATCAGCCACCTCCATGTCCCACGCCAGTGTCCTTAATGCCTCACCTCACCAGCAACATAACCACCCTAAGTCTGCACAACAAACTCAGTCCTCTCCACCTGTCTTCCCACACCCACCACCTCCACCTTATTCTCCTCTTCAGAACCTTTCATTTGAACGAGTTACTGCCTGTGTACAAGCTGCTTACTTGAAGGCCAAGGACGATAGCCGTGACTTTGCTGACTATCTTCCTATCTTTCTCACTCATAACGGTCTTCCTAGTATCTCTGTTACTACTACTCAACTATTGCGCTCTGCTCCATTCTCAACTACAGTCCTCACTCCACAAAACACCACAAACTTCAGTTGTGGAAACTACCACAGTTTCCCCACAACTTCTTACCGACCCACTTCTGACTGCTACAGAAAACGGAACCACTGACCAGACGGCAGACCCTGTGCTATCCCAAACTGAATCATTCATGTCTCAAGTAATCTCACCCTCATCTCCCAGCATTGTCCCCTCCACTTCCACTCTCACTTCTAGCACTACAACTCCCGTTACTTTCCACCTGGCCTCTCTCAACACGTCTTCTGCCATTTTTCATCCCCCACCAGCTCCAGTTATTCCTGATGTAACTCATCCCGTTGTAGCGAGTTAATCTTATACTCGCTCCATTATCTCATTATCTTAATAGCATAACTAATTAGCAGTAATTACAGAAGCTACAATCCTTTCCCCAATTACAGGTAATACTCTTCTCATTTTATTGGAGGGAGCTGAGGTGTAGTCACCATATAAGCAAGCGATATGAGGAATAGCGGAACCCAGCCTAGAGAACATAAAAACATCATCACCAAAAAACTCTCACATCTCAATAAAGCCTACCTGCACCAGAGAATAGCTGAAGGTTCGCCATCTGCAACATGGTATCTTCAGGCAACCAAATTAGAAAGGTTAAATATCCCAAAAGGAATCCACAGGGAAATAGCAGTTAGGTTATATAGACTACGTCTAGGTTACAGATGCAACTGGGAGATTGGTAAACCCCGACAGAGAGAGTGCATCTTCTGCCAAACTGTCACAGAAAAGCCATTACTTCACTATCTTCTGGAATGTGAAGCAACCAACGACCTTAGAAGAGCTTTAAGAGTTCCTGAATCATGCAGTGGCCACCCTGAAGCCATCAACACAGCCACTCTCCTGGTCAACAAAGGTGTCCAGCAGCTGGACACCCTCATAAAGACTGTGAAGCAGTATCCTCCCCGCGATAACAGCTTGATGGTTAAATGCAACCTCAGAATACCGAGAAAAAAAATTGTACCACTTACGGGTTATTCATGCCCGTGCCACCTCTTGGGTGGCTTAATCTTCATCATCATCATCGGAATAGCGGACAGTACAATTTCCACAGTCAACAATGTAGCACTCGGCGTGTACAGTTCTAATCGACCCCAAGACGCTACAACTTTGACACAGACCAGACAGCAGACTACGACCACATCCAGCTACAACGCTCTCGCTCCCCAAGTTCAGACACTCAATTCCCAATCGAGCTGTCACGCTCTCCCACATAGAGCTCCGCGACTCCGGCCTCACTCAGCTCTCTGCTCTGCTCCAAGCTCCGTCTCAACGTTTACGACAACGCCACCAACCGACTACTGTTATCAAGACTACTAAATAAATATGAAAACTCACTAAACAATGAGTATCTAATCTACCCAACAACGTAACATAACCGTACGTTACATTGGTGACCCCAGTTTTGTTTTCGACGATACCTCGCCACGATGGAATACAACATGGACTCTCAATGGACCTCTACTGCTACTGCTGCATGGTGTGGACGACGATACCTAGCCACGATGGACTACAACATAGACTCTCACTGGATCTCTACTGCTGCATGGTGTGGACGACGATACCTAGCCACGATGGACTACAACATGGACTCTCACTGGACCTCTACTGCTACTGCTGCATGGTGTGGACGACGATACCTAGCCACGATGGACTACAACATGGACTCTCACTGGACCTCTACTGCTACTGCTGCATGGTGTGGACGACGATACCTAGCCACGATGGACTACAACATGGACTCTCACTGGACCTCTACTGCTACTGCTGCATGGTGTGGACGACGATACCTAGCCACGATGGACTACAACATGGACTCTCACTGGACCTCTACTGCTACTGCTGCATGGTGTGGACGACGATACCTAGCCACGATGGACTACAACATGGACTCTCACTGGACCTCTACTGCTACTGCTGCATGTTGTGGACGACGATACCTAGCCACGATGGACTACAACATGGACTCTCACTGGACCTCTACTGCTACTGCTGCATGGTGTGGACGACGATACCTAGCCACGATGGACTCTCACTGGACCTCTACTGCTTCTGCTGCATGGTGTGGACGACGATACCTCGCCACGATGGACTACAACATGGACTCTCACTGGACCTCTACTGCTACTGCTGCATGGTGTGGACGACGATACCTAGCCACGATGGACTACAACATGGACTCTCACTGGACCTCTACTGCTACTGCTGCATGGTGTGGACGACGATACCTAGCCACGATGGACTACAACATGGACTCTCACTGGACCTCTACTGCTACTGCTGCATGGTGTTGACCGCTGCCACCTGTCATGGGACGCTCCCAACAACCTCACTTCAGCTATGATTTTCACCGCGATCATCTCTGCATTTTCATCAACTACAGCTTGCTGCACCGCGAGCGTTACTTACTCATCTGACAGTTTAATCAGCAACTACATCATGTGGGATCTACAGCCTGTCCTGCCCACTCTAAACATAGAGCTCTTGGCCAAGATCACTACCGAGAACGGTCATAGGCTGTTCAATCTTGTGTAGAAAAAACAATAATAAAAAAAGTATAGTGTAGTCTGAATGTACAAAGAATGAATATAAATAACTAATTGTAAATATAGGAAATTTAAAGAATGAAAATTTAAAGAATCTAATTTAACCCAGAGATAATATAATCATAAGTACCCATATATGATCACAGATCACAGACTCAGCAACTAGCAACCGTCACGGCCGGACGTGTCCTCGTTGCTCCAGCTCTTCTCTCTCGCACCCAGCACTGCCGGGTGGGTAAACAATTGGCAGCAGACTTGGGTTACTCTAGATGGTCAGACCCCACTCCTAACTTGGTGTTTTATGCCGGGTAGAGACGGGAGGCCATCTCCAGTGACGTGTAGTCTTTGAGAGAGACCCATCGGCCACCAGGAAGCTCATCATGCGTCACAAGATCAAGGGTACGCCCCTCAACAAGCAACCATTCTCCAAGACATCTCTCATGAAGCTCTTTAAAGACATTGCAGGAGTGACACCCAACGACATCAAACAGGAAGGCACGGACATCCTCTTCTTCTTTATAGTGAGGAGGAAGTCGACAAACTTCTGTTTTTCAGCGCCAATTTCTCCAACCAACACCTTCGTCTCAACGTCCCACGCCAGTACCTGGCTGAACACTGTCGTTATTCATGATCTCAGCCAATGGATCGTGGAACAAGATGAAGCTGATGAAAGAACGTTCATGCGCGACTTCAAGGCATCAAACCCGGACCTAGGCTTCACGAAGCTCACTTCTTCAACAGAAATCGCTCCCTGAAGCTGACCTTCGAGACAGTAGCTGCGGCTACTATGGCTACCAGAAATGGTGTTTACAGCTTTGGTATTCACATTCCGTCATTCCGTGTGAAGATGGAACGTTTCTACATGGTCAACCAGTGCCTCCGATGCTACGAGTACACCCACTCCACCAGCAGATGTACCCAGCGTTTCAGAAGTGTAGCCTCTGCTCAGCTGACCACCATTACTCCATCTGCAAGTCTGAAACACTATGCTGCTTGCTGTGCAAAGGCGATCATCCAGCAATCTCCATACGTTGTCCTCATAGACAAGACGTCATTAAAAACATGGAGAAATCCACATCTTCAACCGGAGCCAGTACCTCTGAAGCAACAAGCCAATCAGCGACCACCTCTACTTCAGGTTTCAACAACAAGCCGCCATTTTCCGGGAGTTTCCGCAACCCGTTCTCGCAAATTCGTATAGTCAATATTGACTTTACGAATTAAGTGCATAGGTGATATACTAAACATAATAGATACCCTTAAAAAGCTTCATAGAAAACACCGACCTTACCTAACCTTGTAGTATGTTAAGATTAGCATCTTATTGCTTCGTAATTACAATTATTACTTAACCTATACCTATAATAGGTTAAGTAACAATTGTAATTACGAAGCTATAAGATGCTTATCTTAACATACTAACAAGGTTAGGTAAGGTCGGTGTTTTCTATGAAGCTTTTTAAGGGTATCTATTATGTTTAGTATGTCACCTATGCACTTATTTAATAAGTCAATAATGACTATACGAATTTGCGAGAACGGGTTGGCTTCCGGAGGACGTCCCACTGCTACTACCAGCCAATGGGGAGCCAGCTCCCAAACGCCAACCAGCGATTCGTCGAGCCAGCCATCATCCCCGGCCCACACCAACCGACCACTGAACAGCACAGTTCAAGCATTAACATCGGCGGCCAGCATGATAGCTTGCAATAACCCCCAGAATACGTAAGAATATTAAATATTCTATACAAAGCAAATGGTCTTCCAGCTTTCATAGTTCCAGAAGAAGTCTTCACCAACACCACTTCAAGTTCTCAAGATACAGTCTTGATCCCTGACATCACCGTGAACACCGCCGTGCTCACGGATCTACTATCAACAGCAAAGCCTACTCCTCCAGCAACTTCATCACAAGCCACCCAGACGCCGACGCCTCCGTTATCGACTACTGATACAGTTCCATCTCTCGTGTGCGAACCCTCTCAACGTCCTAAATCAGCTGCAACTCCCATTAAGCCTCAACAGGCAAGAACTCAACCTCCATGATTCACTGCATCTACTCCTGACTCAGCTGACTCATCAGATGAGGACGTCTCGGTGGGAACTCCACCTCCTCCACTGAAGCAACCCAACACAACAGAAGATTTCCGGCTGGAAGCTACCTCCAACGATAGCCTCACCGTATCAACACGAAGCAAGACCAACAAACAGGCCAGGAGGCCTGGGAAGAAGAAAAACACCAACGATCTGCGCCCGAGTACATCAAGGAATCAGTAGAACACCAACGCAAAGCTGTAAAGAACACCGCGACGAGAAGCCCAGCCTCCTACAAGACACATCAGCGAGCACCCATGAGCACTCCACTCTACCACCACACAGCAGCATCAGCTGCAAGTCTTACCCACGGTGGTTGGGCCACCGATCTTTCATCTCCCCTCTTCACCTCGTCTCCAGTTCCTCGCTCAAGATTTCTGCATCCTCGCCCCTGTCTTCAACCCCCTGCTTGCCTGCTCTAGGGCTTTATAATCGGTTAACCCATATATAAGTGAGGGGATGCAAGAAAGTAATTGCATACGGGTATTATATATAATTTTATAGTTATAAGAATAAATTAAATATCACCTTGGTGTAGTGTTAAAAAGAACCAAGGATCAATACTATCTCAAAGGTAGATCATAAATATATAAATAATAAACCAGTCACAGTGTATTTTTTTTTTTAGTTAAACCAGACATTTTCTTCTGTTATTATACATACTATTCCAGCCCTCAATGTGAAGCCGGTGGACAGTCCGTTCATAAAGAACATTTTAAGTTAAATTAAGTTTCTAATACGCGCCTTGTTTTATAGGGACGGGGTGAGTGTGGAGGGAACCACATTCAAAATGCCCGCCAGGGAATATTTCTTATGTTAGCCGCTCCTGATTGGTGGACGGCAGTCCGACGCTGTGCATCTGTGCATCACCCACGCGCATGCCCGGAGGCGACAGAAGAGAGCAGAGAAGAACCGCACCGCAGCGAAGACACACCTGTTAGTGACGCCTCCTGGACATTGGTCATCCAGCACCTCGTATTGGCCAGCTACCATTGACCCTCGCCCATCCTCGCCCCTGAGAAGCCGTAGTATTGCTTCAGCCTCCCCGAGAAGACTCCAGCTCAAGGCGAGTAACTGTTTTCCCCGTTTTCTGCCCATTTCTGTGTATGTTGATTACCACGTGGTGGGTCGGTCATAACCCCTAGGCCACCGCCTCCACAGTATGTACACAAGACTATCTAGAAATCCAACATTATGTTTGTAACTCATCTTGTATGTATGTACTCTTACCTAAATAAACATTTGACTTGATTTAATTTAATTTGATTTGAAGAATTGCCAATCTGATTACTTTGAATTCTCTGCACATATATTTTCATATTATATTCTTAGTGTTGTGTTTATATGCACGTATAATATTATACTGTGGGTCTTATATACTGGTGTACTGAGCATCTGTGTATGCTCAAGAGTTTATTGTGTTATACTATACGTTGTAAAGTTAAAACTTTTGTTTCAATATTGACGGTTATTGTTTGTGAAATTGGCACTGATGTTTGCCGCCCCCCCCCACCCCTGGCTCGCCGAGGCTACATCACTGGCCAGTGTTGGAAGTGGAGAAGTTGGCACTGATGTTTGCCGCCCCCCCCCACCCCCGGCTCGCCGAGGCCACATCACTGGCCAGTGTTGGAAGGTAGAGAAGTTGGCACTGATGTTTGCCGCCCCCCCCACCCCCGGCTCGCCGAGGCCACATCACTGGCCAGTGTTGGAAGGTGGAGAAGTTGGCACTGATGTTTCCCCCCCCCACCCCCGGCTCGCCGAGGCCATATCACTGGCCAGTGTTGGAAGGTGGAGAAGTTGGCACTGATGTTTGCCACCCCCCCCGGCTCGCCGAGGCCACATCACTGGCCAGTGTTGGAAGGTGGAGAAGTTGGCACTGATGTTTGCCGCCCCCCCACCCCCGGCTCGCCGAGGCTACATCACTGGCCAGTGTTGGAAGGTGGAGAAGTTGGCACTGATGTTTGCCCCCCCCCACCCCCGGCTCGCCGAGGCTACATCACTGGCCAGTGTTGGAAGGTGGAGAAGTTAGCACTGATGTTTGCCCCCCCCCCCCCGGCTCGCCGAGGCCACATCACTGGCCAGTGTTGGAAGGTGGAGAAGTTGGCACTGATGATTGCCGCCCCCCCCACCCCCGGCTCGCCGAGGCCACATCACTGGCCAGTGTTGGAAGGGGAGAAGTTGGCACTGATGTTTGCCGCCCCCCCCCACCCCCGGCTCGCCGAGGCCACATCACTGGCCAGTGTTGGAAGGTGGAGAAGTTGGCACTGATGTTTGCCGCCCCCCACCCCCAGCCCCGGCTCGCCGAGGCCACATCACTGGCCAGTGTTGGAAGGTGGAGAAGTTGGCACTGCTGTTTGCCGCCCCCCCCACCCCCGGCTCGCCGAGGCCACATCACTGGCCAGTGTTGAAAGGTGGAGAAGTTGGCACTGATGTTTGCCGCCCCCCCCACCCCCGGCTCGCCGAGGCCACATCACTGGCCAGTGTTGGAAGGTGGAGAAGTTGGCACTGATTTTGCCGCCCCCCCCCCGGCTCGCCGAGGCCACATCACTGGCCAGTGTTGGAAGGTGGAGAAGTTGGCACTGATGTTTGCCGCCCCCCCCCCCCGGCTCGCCGAGGCCACATCACTGGCCAGTGTTGGAAGGTGGAGAAGTTGGCA